>NW_006921709.1:5762899-5772303 GCF_000298275.1 Orycteropus afer afer
TGGTTTCAGAAGAGGATGTGGAATGAGGAATATCATTGCTGATGTCAGATGGATCTTGGCTCAAAGCAAAGAATACCAGAAAGATGTTTACTTGTATTTTATTGACTATGCAAAGGCATTGGATTGTGTGGATCATGACAAATTATGGATAACATTGAGAAGAATGGGAATTCCAGAACACTTCATTCTGCTCATGAGGAACCTGTACATAGAACAGAAAGCTGTTGTTCAAACAGAACAAGGGGACACTGCATGGTTTAAAATCAAGAAAGGAGTGCATCAGGGTTTTATCCTTTCACCATACTTATTCAATCTATATGCTGAGAAAATAATCCAAGAAGCTGGATTATATGAAGAAGAACACAGCATCAGGATAGGAGGAAGAATCATTAAAAACCTGTGATACACTGATGATACCACTTTGCTTGCTGAAAGTGAGGATGACTTGAGACACTTACTGATGAAAATTGAAGACTACAGTCTGCAGTATGGATTACATCTCAATATAAAGAAAACAGAAATTCTCACAACTGGACCTGTAAGCAGCATCATGATGAATGGAGAAAAGCTTGAAGTTGTCAAAGACTTCACATTGCTTGGTTCTACAATCGATGTCAATGGAAGCAGCAGTCAGGACATTAGATGATGTATAGCACTGGGCAAATCAGCTGCAAAGGACCTCTGTCAAATGCTGAAGAGCAAAGATGTCTCCTGGAGGACTAAGGTGCGCCTGACACAAGCCATGATATTTTCAATCACCTCATATGCATGTGAGAGCTGGACAATGAATAAAGAAGACCATAGAAGAATTGATGCTTTTGATCTGTGGTGTGGCAAAGAATGCTGAAAGTACCATGGACAGCTAAAAGAACTAACAAATCTGTCTTGGAAGAAATTCAGCCGGAATGCTCCTTGGAAGTGAAAATGGCTAGACTTTGTCTCACCTACTTTGGTCATGTTGTCCGAAGGGACCATTCCCTGGAGAAGGATGTCATGCTTGGTAAGGTAGAGGGTCATTGAAGGAGGGGAAGGCCCTCAATGAGATGGATTGACACAGTGGCTGCCACAATGGGCTCAAGTATAGCAAGGATCACTGAGCTGGCCCGGGACCCAGTGGTGTTTCATTCTGCTGTGCATAGGGTCGCTATGAGTTGCAGATGACTGGCACCTAACAACAGCAACAGGCCTATCTATCATTTAGCTGAACGTTGAGCCATGGGGTTGAATTCAGTTTCAGGCTGAAGGGTGACTAAGAATTCACTCAAGCAATGAAGCAGTTCTGGAATAGCAGCTGTGACAGGAATCACCACCTGGTAGTTTCAATAATCCACTGTCATTCTCCAAGACCCACCTGTTTTGTGAACAGGCCAAATAGGTAAGGTGAAAGTGTATGTGGTGGGATCACCACCCTCATATTCTTCAAGTATTTGATGGTGGTTGTAATCTCTGAAATTCTTCCAGAATGCAGTATAGCATTTGGTTCACTATTTTCCTAGGTAGAGGAATTTCTAATGGCTTTCACTTGGCTTTTCCCACCATAATAGCCCTTACTCCACATGTCAGGGTTCTAATGTGGGGGTTCTGCCTGTTGCTGAGTATATCTATTACAATTATGCATTCTGGAACTGGGGAAATCACTCACTGGACCCATTGGAAGATGGACCTGAGCTAAGACTCCATTAATAACTTGATCTCCATACACTGCTACTCTGGTGGGTCTCAATGATGTTCTGGGTCTCTTGGCATTAGTTTCAGTTCAGAGCCAGTGTCAAATCTGATTATTTCCTTTATCCCAGTGAACAGTCACTCTTGTAAAGGGCTATAGCCTGGGAGAAAGATTTACAGTATAAATTTTTGTCGGTGTAGTAGGGTCCTTCCTCAAGAGGGCCTATCCACCTCTTCTTTCAGGGGGTTGTGGGTCTGTAAACTGGCTTAAGTCTGGGAAGTGATTGAAGGGCTGTGACTCTATTCTGGTGATTCAATTTAGACTGCCATTCACTTGACCTAGAATTCTGTTTGTACAGATTGAGGAAATATTTAGTATATTCCATATCTATTTAATTTCTGGGAGCTCTGGTAGCATAGTGGCTAAGGCACTTGACTGCTAACCAGAAGGCTGGTATTTCAAACCCACCAGCCACTCCTAGGAAGGAAGATGGGGCAATCTACTTCCGTAGTGATACTGCCTCAGAAACCCAGGGAGGGATCGCTATGAGTCAGGTCCGACTCGATGGCACATAACAACAACACAACAACAATTTCATTTCTAGAAACATCATCACTAAGTAGCCAACATCCTAAGTCCATAAGAGTCAGGCTATTTTGATTACTGCTTTGACTCTGCTGTTCATTATGGTAACTACACCCACCTTGTCTTTGATGATTAAGTGCCACCACTTGGCCCCTACCACTATGGGGTGGGGTGGGGGGCCTGGAGTGGAAGAGGGTGTGGGGTGGTTGTCCAATCAGCCCCATTGTAGTTAGGTGTCTTAACTCAGTTAGGGTAGTTTCCACTGTCAAATCTGACTTACATAAAATAGCAATCATAGCAGTGTTCAAGGATGCTGGAGCTTTCTTAACAACTTTTTTCCTCACTGTTGTGCTAGAAGGTGTGTCCCCTGGACACTACATTGGTGGGTCTGTAGGTCCAATCTGATAAATCCATTCTAACATGCCAATTTCTCTAAGGCTTTGGATAACTTCTACAGTATATGAAGGCAGGTCTAGCATTTCAATTTGATTTAGTGTAGACCACCACTTAATCCATGCTTTAGTGAATTATTAAAATAAACTATTAGATCCTTTTCTAACCTCTAAGCTGAAGAGTTGAATGAAGAATCTGTGTTTAGTGGGCCCATATCAATAAGCTCAGACTGATTCAACTTTATATTCCTTGCATCATTAGCCCACTTCACCTTTTGGGGCTTGCTGGGACTTAAGTCTAGTTATAGGTCTAGAAGCAAAAATAGGTGGTGAAGGTGGTTCCTGGAACATTCAGCAATGTCTTGTAAGATATCTGTCTCAGACAAAGATTCTTCAGGCACAGCTGGATTAATCTCTCAAATGGGCATGGGAGAGAATTATATATATATATATATATA
The DNA here is from genome assembly GCF_000298275.1 of Orycteropus afer afer. Lineage (NCBI taxonomy): Eukaryota > Metazoa > Chordata > Mammalia > Tubulidentata > Orycteropodidae > Orycteropus > Orycteropus afer. The sequence continues at coordinate 5,766,001 of NW_006921709.1, forward strand.
TATATATATATATATATGGAGAGAGAGATAAATTTGTTTTAAGTAATTTAGCTCATGTAGTTTTGGAAGCTGGCAAGTCCCAAATCCATGAGTTATGTGTCAGGCTGGAGGCTTCTCCTTACTCATATGATTTCAAGGGTAGATGAACTCAAAATTGGCAAGTCAGACTGCAGGCTAATAGCTGACAGGGCTGCAGAGTTGGCAAATCCCAAAATCTGCAGGTCAGGTGGTAGACTCACTTCTCAAGAACCAGAGGTCAGAGGGGGACATGTCAGATACCAGAACATTTATATATATTGGATCCAGGCCACATCCCCAAGGAAACTCTCCTTAAATCAGATTTAAAAAAAAAAATGATGATAATTACATGATACTGAGAATCATGCCTAGCTAAGTTGTCACAGAGCATTAACCATCACAGAAATCCATACCCATAGGTCGCCATTAACTGTTTTCCCCTACCCTTACCCCATGGAAAACACTAATCTACTTTCTGACTGTAGGATTCTTCCTGTTCTAGATATTTCATATGAATGAGATTGTATATTATATCTCCTTTTGTGTCTAGTTTCCTTCATTCAACATGGTGTTTTCAAGGTCCATCTACATCATAGCTGTTGTCAGAATTCCATCCCTTTTCACCTCAGTAAGTTCCAAGGGCCCCTCATTTCCCAGGTTGTATCAGAATCCTCAAGACCTGTGAAGCATGCTGACCACAGTCATGGCCAGCTGCCTGTAGTCAAGTCAGCATGAACTCCAAGCCCACAGGTCCTGCTTTTGGCTGCCATGGGTTGTAGAGGACTTGCTTTCTCTCATGGCCACCCTGCTATCTGGCCACCTTCAGGAGGCTATTGCTGAGGGATAATTGTAGCAGGTGCTTGAGGACTCCCAGGATTCTCTGCTGTTCTTGAGACAGGGCTCCCCTCCTCACTTCACTGTTTCTTCAAGGCCCTCTCTCTTCCTGTTGCTTCATCCAGGACACTCTGGAAGCTACGGCCTAGGGACTTCAAACCCCAAAGTGTTAGATTTTCAGTAAATATCAAGTTTATGTAGGGGCTGCTTTACTTTCTGCTGTACAAAAGTCCTTCAACAAAGAGGTACAAAGCCTGGAGACTTTGAAGTAGGGTGAGAGACAACAAAAACTCTTACTTCAGTGAATTATCCTACCCTAAACTGATTGTTAGGCCTAAACCATTGCTATTTCCCCATGTACTTTGAGTACTTTTGTCACATTGGTGTTTATTGGACTAGAAAGGGCACAGAGTCAAAAACCCAGGCCTCCAGAGTAACCAGAAGGAGTATGCCAGGCTACTGTTGAAGCCCTAGACTTCCAATTAGCTCAGCTCTGCAAACTGTGTGTGGCCAGGAAAGAATGCTGTTCCAGCCCCACAACTTCCATATTTTTAAGAGGGTCCAAGAAAAATCAGTTTTTCTGGAAAGAGTCAACCACCATCATCAAAATCAGGCAACCATGTCTTGGAACTGTTGCAGAAACCATGAGTTAGCCCAAAGAGGAGATGCTCAGGAGGAGGAAAGAGTGATTTTCATGTGGAAACAGCTATCAAAAGGATTGAAGGCTTCCTGAAATTTAGTGTACAGCACTGGAGCAAGACCAGGATCAATGTCTGGACATTTTAGGGAAATAGTTTGGGGGTTGATGTAAGGAAGACTCCTCTGATGAATGAGATTTGGGCTCATTCAAAAGAGGGATGGACTGGCCTTTGAGGAAGTGAGTTTCCTGATCCTGAAGAATGAGACAAAGAGATTGTGGAGGAAATGAAGTGTGCTGTTGTATTAGGTCACCCCTCAGAATCTACCTATTGTAAAGTAAGCGAAGTTTGTTTCTGGAGCTGTCCTTTCTCACCTTTTTCCCAGCTGTCACCCTGGGCCAACTGCATCCCACCAAGATGTTCCAAAGCCAAAACCAAACCTACTGCCATTGAGTTGATTCTAATTCATAGGAACCCTATAGGACAGAGTAAAACTGCTCCACAGGGTTTCCAAGGCTGTAAATCTTTACAGAAGCAGACTATCTCAACTTTCTCCCATAGAACAGCTGGTGGGTTTGAACCACCAGCCTTTTGGTTAGCAGCCAAATGCCTTAACCATGATGCCACCAGAGTTGTTTACCATGGCGTTAATTACTTACAAGTCTTGTTGTCTGAAGCCCAGAGATTTTTATATGTCAGCACATTTCTTCCAAATAGACATACTTCTATTCATGCAGACTACACTTACTTCAACCTACAAAACAAAGGGAAAATCACAGAAATGATTTAATGGGCAATAGCAAGATCCCACAGGAGCTCTGGTAGCATAGTGCCTAAGGCACTTGACTGCTAACCAGAAGGCTGGCAGTTCAAACCCACCAGCCACTCGTCAGAAGGAAGGTTGGGCAATCCTACTTTTGTAGTGATACTGCCTCGGAAACCCAAGGAGGGGTCGCTATGAGTCGGGGCCGACTCGATGGCAAATAACAACAACAAACAACAACAGCAAGATCCCAGAGAGAGAGAGACTTGGGGCAGGGTCAACTTACATCTCTTAAATTAAAAGATACAAGCAAGCCTCTATGTTCTATGGAAATGTTCTCTGAGTGGTACAGTTAAGTGCTTGAACATTAGCTGAAAGATTGGCGGTTTTAACCCACCAAGAGCCTTGCAGACCCTGTAGAGTACAGTTTACTCTGTAACAGGTGGGCCACCGTGAGTTGAAATAGACTTGATGGCAGCTAACAACAACAGCAAATTCTATGGAAGCCGAAAGTCAGGGAAGATTTGTTCTCATTTCTCTTTTGGACAGGCTACTAGTCTGTTTCCCTAGGGTCATAGCAATCATTACCTAATGGACACGGGAGATATAAAATATTACTCTCTATATTCCTTTATAGGAGCTCTGGTAGCATAGTGCCTAAGGCACTTGACTGCTCACCAGAAGGCTGGTGGTTCAAATCCACCAGCCACTCCTCGGAAAGAAGGTTGGGCAATCCTACTTTTGTAGTGATACTGCCTCGGAAACCCAAGGAGGGGTCGCTCTGAGTCGGGGCCGACTCGACGGCAAACAACAACAACATATTCTTTTACACTGTTATGGGATTAAAAGATAAATGTTAAATAAAGTAGATGGGATCTTGGTGTTTGATGACATTTTTTAGTCATTATTTCTCACTCTAGGTTACTTTATCTCAGCAGAGAAAGTGGGCAATAAAAACAGAGTATTTGAGTATGGCTGGAAATATAAAGGCTTCGCTTTGCAGGAAGAAGTTTATTCTTCCTTTCTCTTCTCTTTCCCAGCCAGCAAGGATGACAGGAATGGTGACAGCCCAAGAAGCCAGCCTACCAAATGTTTTGGAGTAAGGAGCCACCAGGAGATGTGAGCTTAGGAAGGAGGAGAGAACTGGGGAATATTTTTCTTTTCCATCTAAGAGGGTCCTGGGGGTCCTCTTTCTAATTCTAGAATCTCGTTTGTTGGTCTCTTTGCAGGGATGTGGAGGGAGGGGGCCTGTGAAGCTCCTAAGGAGTCCTGCAGCTGTTGTGGCTCGTAGGAGATGGGCAGCGTGTCTCCCAGCCCTTGTTAGCACCACAAATAGGCCATTGAGGGGAGCAAGAGAAGGGAGAGGCATCCAGGGCTGCCTGGGGTCCCTCAATGGGGGCACTGTTCAGGCTTGGGTGGAAGCCAGCCCTGACACCATGCTGGTTGTTAAAGCCTCATTCTTCCCCAAGGAGGCGGCTGGAAAGGCAGCAGAGCAGCTGAGGCTCCAGAAAAGGTAGTTCTCTTGTTCCTCACAAGGCCCGACTGACAAACGAGAGGAAGCCACTTCCTTTTAATTACTTTCTGTTGCTCATTACATTTACATCCCAAGCGTTTTTCCTCTTCCCTCTCACTCCTGTTTTATCACTCAAGATCTAAAACTGATGGGTTTTCCCTTTCTCTCCCCAATATCAACTGAAACTTAGAAATGATGTCAATTTTTTCTGTTATGTACCAATCCCAAAGGGCAGCCCATCAGGAAGTACCCTGAGCTTGGTTGCAGCTTTGCTGTTGATCTTGAGTCACAGAGTAGTTCAAAGTCTCTTTCAAAATGAAGATTGAAGCTGTAGAGATAAAGAAGTACTAGAAGCCCACTGGGGGAACATGTGTTGTTTTTTCCTACCCATCATCCATTCCCCTTCTTTATGGTAATATCATTTTGATTTTCCTTTGAGAGCCACCATTTTGCGTGCTCAGTCATTGGGATTCGGAGGCAGGTCTTTTGGTTTCAGGGGTAGTCAGGACTCAGGCTGGGCAAGTCAGAGTTAGTTCTGAAACATTTTGATGGAAATATTGTGAAAGAGATTCTTTATTTCCACTGAGATTGCAGAGTGGATAGAACATAAATTGAACATTTACCTCAAGTAGATACTCTCCTTGGAGAGAACAATCATGAGAGAAAGAAGGGCTGCTTATGCACAGGGAGAGAGTTCAGGGGGCAGGAGTCCATGGAGGGATGGACACAGGAAGAGGTAACTACGGAGAGGAAGTGGGAGGGGAGCTGTTGCATTGTGGTAAACTGTGGTCAATGTCACGAGACAAAGTATATGTAAACTGCTGTATGGAATGTGTGAAGAGATGCCTTGAACTTCAGTAGGCTGGGATCAAGAGACAGAGCTGAAGCCCAAAGTCAAGGAGTTTTCACCCAGCCCCTAGAGCCTGGCATCTGGAACTTGGACATCTAACCTCCAAAACTATAAGAGAATAAACTTCTGTTTATTAAAGCCATCCCATTTGTCTTGTTTCTGTTAGAGCAGCACCAGGTAACCAAAACAGCTGGTCAGTAAATTCTTTCTCTCTCCCCCCCCCGCCCCAATCTGATTTGAGCCAGGTTTCTGTTAATTACAATGGATATAACCCTAACAGAGATACCAAATGTTTTGGCATAGCGCCTACAGCATTTGACTGCTAACCAGAGGCTGGCAGTTCAAACCCACCAGCCACTCCTCAGAAGGAAGATTGGGCAATCTATTTCCATAGAGATACTGCCTTGGAAACCCAAGGAGGGGTCGTTATGAGTCTGAACTGACTCAATGGCAGTGAGTTTTGTTTTTATTTTTTTATTTTTTTGACTCCCTGTTCAGGCTATCCTTATGTGATTCTTTACTACAATGTCTTGCCATTGATCTAAATGGTACCAGAGTTAAGATGCACTGACACTATCCAAGATTTCAGACATGATGGAGACAGGACAATTCACCTACTCATTCCTCTCTGAATGGATTAGGATAATAGACTCCACTGGAATCTCCATCAGCATTTTGAGTTTGTGGTAAGAATCCCAGCCTTACTAATTCTTTCATCTAGCAATCATTTTTTCTGTGTCTACCACAAGCCATGGTATGGGCACAAGCAACTGATAGTTTAGCAGAGAGACTGGTGTATGTGCAATGAACTATGGCAGGTATCATAATGAACTTCTACCTCTGTTTCCATGGCAGAATCCAAGGAGAAAGTTGCCGTTGATAGTTCTTGTAGAAACTCATGGTGACCCCAAGTATGCAGAGTAAAATTGCTCCAACAGGTTTCCAATGTTGTGACCTTTCAGAAACATATTGCCAGGCCTGTCTCTCAGGTGCCTCTAGGTGGGTTTGAACTGCCAACCTTTTGCCTAGTAGTTGAGTGCTTAACCATCTATGCTACCCAGGGACTCCATAAGGGAAGAGTGGCCAGTTCTTATATTAGCAGGATAAAGAAAGACCTCAGAGAAGACACAATGCTTGAGCTGTTTCTTCAAAGAAGAATTGATGCTTTTCAACTGAAAAAGGTATAGGAAGGGAAGACAAGTCTAGTCCAGCAGAGGACTGTTTTTGTTGTGGACTATTGTCTGTCAACTACAGGACAGAGAAGGAAGTTCAGTCTTATGTGTTTAGTATATGCCTGATTGGTATGTTATGATCAGTGGACAGTCTCATCCCTTTTTCCTCTCTTCCCAGAATTCATAAAATGTATCAGGTTATCTTTCTGGTAAACAAGGTCATACATACATGACTTTTTAGAATCAATTGTAGTGGGTAGTCTCAAAGTTCCATGTCTATCATGGGTTTTGTGGGTGCGAGTCAGTTGTAGGGGACTTCTGGACTTGGGCAGGAAGCATAGCAGCAGAGCATCTTCATTACTTCTGGACTGCAGTTAAAATTGTATGTCCTTTGTTCTGGTTACCTAGTGCCACTCTGATAAGAATATACCACAAATGGGATGGCCTTAACAAACAGGAGTTTATTCTTACAATTTGAAGGCTTTAAGTCCAAGTTCAAAGTGCCAGGCTCTAGG
>NW_006921709.1:5772993-5776052 GCF_000298275.1 Orycteropus afer afer
GGGGGAAGAGGTTCTTCCTTATTAAGTCTATATCTGTTTGAAATACCTAGAGTGAGTTCTGTTTTCTACATTGAGTCCTGACTAATGCAATTTCCCACTGTGAGATCTCTAAGGACCAAAACTTGTCCATACTGTTGCCCATTGTATCTCCAGTACCAAGTGTTTGGGTTTAGTAGGTTCCTAGTAAAGAGTTTTTCAATGAGTATATGAAAAGTTATATAGAGAAGATATGTATAGTTAAAAAAAAAATCCAGAAATGTCATAAAACTGCACATGGTCAAGTGCCATCTTTTTAACAATAAGTGTTAGCTTGCCATAAGCCAGTGGTTACTGGAGACTGGAGCGTTTCTGGAAGACATGATGGAGAATACTTGGTGGGAATGAAAACTGGGTTCTGGTGGATAGGTAGAAATTGGATAGAAAAAAGAAAAAAAGAATGGGACTTTCTAGATATCAGTCCTTAGTCCTGATAATACTGCACACTGATGACCAATGTGCACTCATTTCTGAAATGAAGACTAAGTTCCCTTTAAAATGCATATGGGCTTAAAAGTGAAGGAAAAAGGTCTTGGCATGATGTTCTTGGGTTTTGCCAAACCATAATGTTGTGTTTGGAGCCCTCCTCAACCTCTAGGCCTCAAGAATTCCCCTGTCCCCAATCCATACCCACATCAAGCATGTTTCTGAGACTTCTGGGAAACCACACAGTCAACATTCAGATCTCTGATCTTGCTTCAGAACAAGCAAGGCAAGAGTTGAATTCAGTAGGCAGACATTTCCATGGGGGAGCATGTTCCAAGAAGTTGGCTGACATCCTTTGGTCCTCTTGCACTCTAAGAGTGGGTGAAAGGTTTAGTGGACAAAGCATTTTTCATTAAACAGTGCTTAAAAGGGAAATGATATGATGGAGGATTTCTCTATTTGCCAGTCAAGCTGATCAATGTCACCACAAAGTCAGAAGGCTTATGAGCTCTTCTTTAGGTAGTGAACTAACCCAACTAGTGTTACTTTCTCATTTCATGGTTTAGCTATAAAAAGAAGCCATTATTGCTTTTGGAAATGGAAAAAAAAAGGAAGTTTTGGAATTGTGTTAACTAAATGAACAATATTTTAAAACCTTTTGCTGCTCTGATATCAGATTGGGTGGATATCTGAGTGGCATTAATCAATGAATCAATTGGCAAGTACACACAACATTGTTACATAAATGCAAGAGACATGGCAAAAGTCTACAGAAGCTTTGCAAGGCCATGAAATCTGTTTTTCTGTTGCATTCAGGGTTTCAAAAAATGAGGAAAAAGCAAATTATAACGACTTCTGAACATCTTAGGCCTAAGAGACTTCCTGAGAAGACAGAGCCCTAAGAGCTGAACTCTTACTCTATATACTCAGGTGTCACTTGATTAATGAGAGTCCTTTTTTTTTTGTTTGTTTGTTTTCCTATTTAAATGAAGTTAAATTTGATCACTAATGGTTTAAAATTGTTGTTGATGTTGGTAGGTGCCAATGAGTTGGTTCTGTCTCATAGAAACCCTTTGTACAAAAGGACAAAACACTGACTGGTCCTGCACCATCCTCACAATCATTGCTATGTTTAAGCCCATTGTTGCAGCAACCAGGTCAATCCATCTCCTTGACGGTCTTCCTCTTTTTTGCTGATTTTCTTCTTTACCAAGCATGATATCCTTCTTCCTCTTGATAACATGTCCAAAGGACGTTAGACAAAGTCTCGCCATCCTCACTTCTAAGGAGCACTCTGTTTGTACTTCCAAGATAGATATCGTCATTCCTCTGGCAGTCCATGGTATATTCAATATTCTTGGCCAGCACCATGATTCAAATACCTGAATTCTTCTTCAGTCTTCCTTAGTCATTGTCCAGATTTCACATGCATCTGAGGCAATTGAAAAGGCCATGTCTTTTTGGTCAGGTGAATCCTAGCCTTCAAAGTGATATCTTCACATTTTAGCACTTTAAAGAGATCCTTTGCAGCAGATTTGCCCTATGCAATTATGCCATTTGATTTCTTGACTGCTGCTTCTGTGGATGTTGAATATGGATCCAAGTAAATTTAAATCCTTGACAATTTCAATTTTTTCTCCATTTATCATGATGTTGCTTATTGGCCCAGGCGTGAAGATTTTTGTTTTCTTTATGTTGAGATGTAAAACTAGGAGATTCTGAAGTTTAGAAAAGAAATGTGGTAATCCACAGCTGTCATATTGATATTATCTGAGAACTTATTGCTAAGACTTTACTGAGGTCTTATGCTTATTTGTTTTCTAATTTAATCTTCCATTATATTGTGTTATTAGATGTGGTAGCTAAAGTTGTGTGTCAACTTGGCTGTGCTGTGATTTTGAGTGGCTGGGCAGCTGGATGTAGTTATTCTGCATGATGAAATTGTAATCAATCTCATCTGCTGTGAGCAGCTAGGGAACTGCCTTTGAGGTGTGGCTTGTTTCCAGTTCACAAGAAGAAGCTTTGAGAAATGTCTCTAGCTGTTTGGCACATTTAGATCCTGCATTTGGCTGAGTCTTCATCTCAGTGGCCTGCCATTTTGCCTGCTGATATTGGAATCGTTCAAGGATTTGAACCAGAGGCCTGCAGTGTTGTCTGGTAATCTTGGGACTGTGCCATTTGACTTGTTGCTCTTGGGTTCAGCAGCCTCAGAAGCCAGCATTTGCATGAGTCAGAAGAAGTGTCCAGTTCCAGTGGGACTAGAACAGGAAGCAGATCTGAAGCCCAAGGTCAAGGGTCCTTCACCCAGCCCCTAGAGCTAGAACTTTGAACTCAGACTTATATCCTCCCCTGTGTACTAAAGCCATTGATTTGTGGTATTTCTGTTATAGCAGTACTAGAGAACCAAGACATTACTTTAAATTTATTAATCATGCTAAACTTCAGTTAGATTTTGGTTCAGTGAGAAAATGCATGTGTATTGCTGAGCTCAGAGCCTTACTCAGAATAGACCTTCAGTAAGTGTTAGCCATACTCACTGTTATTATCAATATATAGAAAACCATTTGTTCAGAAAGTTGTAGACAAATTAATTGTTG
>NW_006921709.1:5779197-5783065 GCF_000298275.1 Orycteropus afer afer
CTAGTCTGTCTCAGTCTATAAGCTGGGCTGATACCTGTGCACCATGTGCATCCCGCTTGGTTAGAAACACCAGTGGCTCAGCCTCAAAACTCACATCAACACGTCACCATGGTAGGACAAGCCGACAGACAAGTGTGCCTCCCTGTTGGAAACCTCTCCTACCACCCTTAGCTGGGTCCCTGTGGCTGACTCCTCCTTTGTCCAGATTCCTAGGCCTTTTCATCCCCTTTCTCCCACTCTTCCACCCTGCTGCTTTGGGCATGCCTGAGTTCCTCTCCTCACCTGGATCCCTGCAGCTGACTGCTCCTCTGTCCATGTTCCTGCTTTTTTTTATCCCCTTTCTCCCATTCTCCCACCCTGCTGCTTTGAATGTTCCTGAGTTCCCTCTTCTCACCTGTATCCCTGCAAATGACTGGTCCTCTGTCCGAGTTCCTGGCTTTTAGTCCCCTTTTACCTTCTCTTCCTCACTGCTGCTTTGGGCATGCCTGATTTCCCTCTCTGCACCTGGATCCCTGGGGCTGACTGCTTCTCTCAGGGTTCCAGGCTTTTAATCCCCTTTTTCCTGCTCTCCTTCATTGCTGCTTTGGGCTTGACTGAGTTCCTCTCCTCACCTGGATCCCTGCGGCTGACTGCTCCTCTGTCCTGGTTCCTGTTTTTTTTATCCCCTTTCTCCCGCTCTCCTGCCCTGCTGCTTTGGGCGTGCGTAATTTCCTTCTCCTCACCTGGATCCCTGTGGCTGACTGCTATTGGACTAGAGATCTCTAGTCCATTGGACTAGAGATCATAAACCTTGAGATGTCTCTTGATGTCTGTCCTTGGCTTGTTATATAACTTCAGTCACTTGTGCAAGTCTAGGGGTGGAGAGAGATGGGAATGTCCATAATAGTAGGTCATGTGATAACGGCTCAGTGGAGGTGTGGTTGACAGAAGGATCTAGGCAGGTCACTCATTTGAGTGAAAAAGCCACTTTGGCTTGATCTACATAGGTCTATAGAGTCCATATGGAAGATGGTGGTTAAACTCACACTTGAGAACTAGACTTTCATAAGAACAGCAACTAACTTCTTGTTGTTTGTTGTTGTTATGTGTTGTCAAGTCGGACCCAACTCATAGCAATCCCTCCTTGGGTTTCTGAGATGATGTCACTACATAAGTAGATTGGCCAACCTTCCTTCCAAGGAGTGGCTTATGGGCTTGAATTGCCAGCCTTCTGGTTAACAGTCAAGTGCCTTAGGCACTATGTTACCAGAGCTCCTAACTAGAGGATATTATAGTATGAATAATGTTCTCAGACCATATCTCCTGAGGTCTAGTGAAGGGGATGGAGATAGAGGTTTGGGAAGGTGGGAGATAAGCTAACTGACTTAAGCTTCCAGTGTTTTGAGAGTTATTCCATAATGAAAGCTAATACTCATGGGTGGAAGTTCTGGGGAGGCACTTTCAGCTCTGTAGTTGGGTTTCAAATAGGAATAGGAGAATGTTCTAGCAATTAGCAGTGTAATGGGTTGCCTTGCAATACTGTCTTTAGAACTACCAATCTGGGCTGACTGGTTCTGAGGGAAGCTGAGGGGGACTTCTGCCCAGGAAGATATGGGAAGGGACTCTTAGTACTGCTTTATGGTTAGAAGTGATGGTCAAGAAAGATTTTCCCAAAGAAAAAGTCCTGCTAGTAGGAGTAAAAATTAAATAGATAAGGGAGAGCAGATAAGAAGAGGAATGGGGAAAGACAGCATGATGTATGTTGGGAACTGCAAGTCATTTGGTATAGCTAGGGCATGAGTGTAATGTGAGAGTGAATAGAAAGGAAAATAGACAGCTTTTTAAAGTTTTTTTTTTTTTTAATTATCATTGTGATAAAAAATATATATAATGAAACATTGGTCAATTCAACAATTTTTACACATATAATCCCATGACATTGATTATATTCATCGTGTTGTACAACCAATACTACTATCCTTTTACAAATGATTCCCACAATTAACAGGCCTCTTTAAGGGGCGTTTATGTTATCTAGAGGAGCTGGACTTTGTCTAGAGCAATGTGGGAAGCCAATACTTGAGTGACATGGCCAGATGGTATAGAAAGATTACTCAGATTTATCTAGGGTCTAAGCAGAGGAAGAAGAGAATCAACATTTACTAAGAACATAGTATGAACTGGATGCTTCAGGTAAATGATAGCATTTTATGCTCACAACCACCGTCTTATAATTGAGATTGGAGACTTCACTCTCTGGGATGGGTAAAAATTCCATTACATCAATGAGGAAATTAAGGACCAGAAAAGTTAGGTGACTTTCTCAACATTATATAATGACTAAGTGTCTGAGCAAAGACTCAAAACCAAATTGACTTGGTTCCAAAATCCATGCTTTTTTTCACTTCAGTGAAAATGAAACAAATGCCTTTTTTTTTTTTTTTAAATATATCCAAATCTCAACCTTTCCGAGGAATTATCCATTCTGTAAGATTGAGTGGTGTCTGAGGATGCCTAGCTATGAACCATTCCCCTTTCATGTGACTGCTGCTACAAGATCTGCTCCTGGCTAGTGATCATTAGACAAAGGAGACATTTGGTCCAACCTCAGCAAATCTGACACTTTTTTCCAAGAATTTGGGTTTGGGTTTCTGAGGTGGCCAATTAGTCTTTCTATGTAGCTGGATGCTCATATATTAAGTGTATGGGTGGAAGAAGGAGGAGGCCATCCACTTCTCAAAGAATTAGCCAGTGAAAACCTTATGAATAGCAGTGAAACATGGTGCAATATAGTGCTGGAAGGTGAGCCCCTCAGGTCTGAAGCCACTCAAAATATGACTGGAGAAATGCTACCTAATCTGAGTAGAGCCAAACTTAATGCTGTTATAGGGGAAAGCATTCAGGACCCCCATTTGCTGATGTGGCACAGCTCAAGATGAGAAGAAATAGCTGCAAACATCCACTAATAATCAGAACATGTAATGTATGAAGTATGAATCTAGGAAGGTTGGAGGTTGTCAAAAATGAAATGGAGCACATAAAGATTAATATCCTAAGCACTAGTGAGCTGAAATGGACTGATTTTGGCCATTTTGAATCAGACAATCATATGATCTACTATGCTGGGAATGACAAATTGAATAGGAATGAAGTAGCATTCTTCATCACAAAGAATGTTTCAAGATCTGTCCTGAAGTACATCGCTGTCAGTGATAGGATATCTATACGCCTACAAGGAAGACCAACTAATACTACTATTATTCAACCACCAAAGTCAAAGATGAATAAATTGAAGACTTTTACAAACTTCTGCAGTCTGAAATTGACCGAAAATGCAATCAAGATTTGGTAATTATCACTGGTGATTGGTGATTGGTGATTGGAATGCAAAACCTGTAAACAAAGAAGAATCACTGGTAGTTCGAAAATATGGCCTTGGTGATAGAAATGTTGCTGGAGATTGCATGATAGAATTTTGCAAAACCAATGACTTATTCATTGCAAATACCTTTTTTCAACAACACGAACAGCAGCTATACATGTAGATTTCACCAGATGGAGTACACAGGAATCATATTGACTGCATCTGTGGCAAGAGGTGATGGAGAAGCTCTATATCTTCAGCCTAACCAAGGCCAGGAGCTGATTGTGAAATAGACCATCAGCTGCTCACATGCAAGTTCAAGTTGAAGCTGAAGACAATTAGAAGAAGTCCATGAGAGCCAAAATATGACCTTGAATATATCCCTCCTGAATTTAGAGACCATCTAAAGAATAAATTTGATGCATTGAACACCAATGACCAAAAACCAGAGGAACTGTGGGATGACATCAAGAACATGATTCATGAAGAAAGCAAGAGGTCATTAAAAAGATAAGAAAGGAAGAA
>NW_006921709.1:5783210-5783845 GCF_000298275.1 Orycteropus afer afer
GTCTGGTTAGCAGGCAAGTGTCTTAGCCACTAGAGAGTAGCTAACGCAAATGGAAGAAATGACAAGATAAAAAACTGAACAGAAGATTTCACAGAGCAGCTCAAGAAGACAAAGTCAATTATTAAAATGAAATGTGCAAAGACCTGGAGTTGGAAAACCAGAAGGGAAGAACACACTCAGTATTTCTCAAGCTGAAAGAACTGAGGAAAAAAATTAAGCCTCAATTTGCAATACTGAAAGATTTCATGGGCAATATGATGAATGATGCAGGAAACATCAAGAGAAGATGGCAGGAATACACAGAGTCACTATACAAAAAAGAACTGATCAATCTTCATCCATTTCAGGAGGTAGCATATGATCCAGAACAAATGGTATTGAAGGAAGAAGTCAAAGCTGCACTGAAGGAATTGGTGAAAAACAAGGCTCTGGGAATTGATGGAATACCCATTGAGATGTTTCAACAAATGGATGCTGTGCTGGAGGCACTCACTTGGCTATGCCAAGAGATTCGGAAGACAGCTACCTGGCCAACGACTGGAAGAGATCCATATTAGTACCCATTCCAAGGAAAGGTGATCCCGCAGAATGTGGAAATTATCAAACAATATAATTAATATTACATGTAAGTAAAA
>NW_006921709.1:5784547-5790207 GCF_000298275.1 Orycteropus afer afer
ATATATATATATATATATATATATATATATATATATGACCTTCTGAGAGCCCAAGGAAACTGTAAACAAAAGCAAGGAAAAGACAGACAATACCCTTAAAAAATTTCAAGAAAACATTAATTAGGGGCCCTAATTTATGGCATAAATATACTGTCAAGCAGAACCCAAAGTGCACAAACTGCAGAAGATAAACTAGATGATTGGGACCTTCTAAAAATTAAATTTTTATGTGCTTCCAAAGACTTCTCCAAAAGAGTAAAAAGAGAACCTACAGATTGGGAAGAAATATTTGGCAATGACATATCTGATAAGGTATTATCTCTAAAATTTATAGAAAACTCTAGCACCTCAATGATAAAAAGATTAACAGTCCAATTAAAAAATGAGCAGAAGACATGAGTAGACACTTCACCAAAGAGGATATTCAGGCAGACAACAAACACATGAGAGATGTTCACATCATTAGCCGTTAGAGAGATGCAAATCAAAGCAACAATGCGATAACCTCTCACACCAGCAATAATAGCAAACTTCAACAAGACAGAAAATAACAAATGCTGGCAAGGATGTGGAGAGACTGAGACTTCTTACACTACTGGTGGGACTGTAAAATGATACAACTATTGTGGAAAGTAGTATGGCAATTCCTTAAAAGTTCAGAATTAGAAATACCATTTGATCCAGCAATCCCATTACCAGGTTTATATAGATAACCAAACTATGGTACATACACACAATGCAATACTATGCAACATTAAAGAATAATGAAGAATCTATGAAATACTTCATAATGTGGATGAACTTGGCAGACACTATGCTGAATGAAAGATGTCAATCACCAAAGGACAAATATTGTATGAGTCCACTATTTTAGAAAATCAAGAAAAGGTTTACAAAAGGAAAGGCAACTTTCTTTTTTGGTGACCAAGGATGGGAGGGGAAATGAGGAATAATTGCTATCTATGTAAAAGATACATATTAATTTGGGTGAAGGAAGGAAAGGCAATATATCAAAAGTGGGTGACCAGTACAATATTCTTGGAAAGAAGATTGGGCAATCTACTTCCGTAGAGATACCACTTTGGAAACCCAAGGAGGGGTCACTATCAGTTGGAAACCACTTGATGGCAGTAAGTAATGAATCTAGGAAAATTGGAAGTTGTCAAAAATGAAATGGGATGCATAAATATTGATACCCTAAGCATTAGAGAGCTGAAATGAACTGGTATTGGCCATTTTGAATCAGATAATCGTGTGGTCTAATATGTCAGGAATGACAAATTGAGGAAGAATTGTGTCATAATCATTGTTAAAAAAAAATGTATCAAGATCTATCCTGAAGTACAATGCTGTCAGTGATAGGATAATATGCCTGTAAGACCAGTTAATATGACAATTGTTCAAATTTATGCACCAAACACCAATGAGGAAATTGAGGATTTTTACCAATTTATGCAATCTGAAATTGACCAAACATGCAATGAAGATGTAATGATAATTACTGGTGGTTGGAATGTGAAAGCTGGAAACAAAGAAGCATCAGTAGTTGGAAAATATGGTGTTGGTGATAGAAATGACACTGGCGATCACATGATAGACTTTTGTAAGACCAACGACTTATTCATTGCAAATCCCTTTTTTCAACAACATAAGCAGTGACTATATACATGGACTTTGCCAGATGGAATATACAGAAATCAAATCAAAATCAACTACTAATTAAGTGGTGTGAACCACCAGCCTCTGGTTAGCAGTTGATTTATAAAGGCTTTTTATTTATTAAGAAACTAAATTTTGTCAGATGCGTTGCAAAGACTTTTCTCTAGGTTTTAATTATTATTATTATTATTTTTACTTCATATATAATGCACATTGAATTTGCCATACCCAAACCAAACTCATGGATTCCAACTCATAGCCACCTGCATAGGGTTTCTAAGGCTGTAAATCTTTATGGAAGCAGACTGCCTATTCTTTCTCCCATGGAGCAGGACATTTGCCTTACAGGTTTTTTTTTTCCTTCTTGTAGGCACATTTGTCAGTCTTATTTGGTCTTCTTTATTCGTTATCCAGCTCTCACATGCATATGAGGTGATTGAAAATACCATGGCTTGGGTTGGGCACACCTTAGTCTTCATAGAGACATCTTTGCTTTTTAGCATTTTTAAAGAGGTATTTTGCAGCAGATTTGCCCAGTACAATAAATCATTTGATTTCTTTACTGCTGCTTCCATTGGTGTTGATTGTGGAACAAAGTAATATGAAATCTTTGACAACTTCAATCTTTTCTCCATTTATCATGATGCTGCTTATTGGTCCAGTTCTGAGGATTTTCATTTTCTTCATGTTAACATATAATCCATACTACAGACTGTAGTCTTTAATCTTCATCAGTAAGTAAATGCTTCAAGTCATCTTCACATTTAGCAAACAAGATTGTGTCACCTGCATATTGCAGCTTGTTAATGAGTCTTCCTCCAATCCTGATGCCATGTACTTCTTCATAAATCTTTACAGAAATTGATTGCCCCATCTTCTTTGAGTGGAGTGGCTGGTGGGTTTGAAACCATCAACCTTGTGATTAGCAGTCAAATGCCTTAGATACTGCACCACCAGAGCTCCTTAACAATGAGAATATTAGTGCTAAAATGTAGGTGGAAGCAGAAAAGAATGAATAGGGGAGTTCTGGGCAATGGTAGATGATGAAATGAACAGAGGAGGGTGGGAGGTCACAGCCTTCTCACCCTTAAGCTGCTGAAATTATATTTACACTAGACACAGTGCATGTTCTCATGGAGAGAAGAGGTACATCGATATCTTAGGAGTTAGCATACAGAACTTGTAGGCAGCAAGCACTTTCTCAAGTTAGAAACAGAGTTAAAAGGTAAGGGAGAATAGAATGAGAGAAAATCTAGCCTTGCTGACAGGGCAGGAAGGTTCAGTGAGTCCCAGGGATTTGTTGTAAATGTGGAGTTTCTCCAAGCTAATTAAGTGGAATTAACTCCATGGTCTGGGATCTTACAACCTCCTGTTTTTCTCATCTCTCTAGACCCTTATTTTACCTCTTCAGAGCATCCTGGAACCCTGAGGAATTTATTAATAAGGTCCAATTATGGGAAATTTCAAGTTTTTAATCAACTCTGGATGCAGGGCTGAAGGGTTTAGCTCAACCCCTTGAGGAAGCATATATTATAGAAGGTTTAAGATTAATGGCATATTTTATTTCTCTGCTGTGTCCCCTTTTCCAACTCTCTCACCCTTTCCAACCATCCATATCACCCCCCTGACACACACCATTTCTCCTATGTCTTAATCTTCCACTTCCAGCTTCCTCACAGAGAAGTTGTACTTGAGTTGCCCCCTTATTTTAAAAATGGTGGGACAGAGAACTACAGATTGGTAGACATGGTTGGCTTCTACCCAAGCCCTTCCCATTGTAGTTTGTGGCTTTCATCTAGGTTTCCTGGAAAGATTTTTCCTAGCCATTTCCATCATCCTCTATTGCTAGCAAATATTATCTGTTTCCTCCTCAATGATATTTTTGAAGATAGATTAGAGATTTTTTTTTTTTTTTTTTTAAATCTTGGTATAACTCTTTAAACAGGTTTTGCAAATATGGAGGGAAGGAAACAAAGGATGTAGGTGGGAGAATCTGACCTGAATAAAGTTCTATTTATCATCTTGTGTTGCCTCAGGCTCCATGCAGCACCAGTCCTCCCTAGTTTGTGGAAATTTTGGGAATATCCGGGGTTGAGTTTCTTTGGAAGCTGCTCTTCATCCCGGGAGAGACATGCCTCTCAATTGGGTGCTGTGGGAATGCCACATCTGGTATTTCTGTAGCCACTTCCTCTCCTGGGATAAGCCTGGCCTCCACCCTATGCATTTTCACAAAATGATCCAGGGCTCCTGGGAATGGGGCAGGAGCGGTGGTGAGTATTAACATCCTCCTGAGGTCTTGTGGGGGTTGGAGGCTCTGTTCAGCTGATTAAACATTCTTCATCTGAGGGAGATATTTAAAGGGACCATGGCATGGCATAAGCGGACTTTCCACAGTAGAAAGTTCCAAGGTAGAGGTACAGTTAAAATAAAATAAAACAAAATAAAATAAACTTATTAGGTTGGAAGAAATTGTCCTTCAGAGGTGTGAGGTTCAATCCTACCTCTTCGATGAAGAGCTTCCTGGTGCATGTTAGCTGGCGAGACCAGTTGAAGTGGAGTCGATTCCCACTCATGGGGACCCCATTTGTGCCAGAGTAGAACTGCGCTCCATAGGTTTTCAGTGGCTGACTTTTCAGAAGTAGATCACAGAGTCTTGTCTTTAAAGGCTCCTCTGCTGGTCTTGAATGCACACCAACCATTTGTACTACTCAGGGACTCCACTTTAGATAGAAGGGACTTCTTAATTACTCAAGATTTTTTGGTTCCAAATGACCTAAAGCAACTTGATCTATAGATTGGACAAAAAAACAAAATCACTGTCATCAAGCCATTTCCAACTCATAGTGACCCCTCCTTGGTTTTTCAAGATGGTATCTCTAAGAAAGAGATCACCCAATCTTCCTTCTGAGGAGTGGCTGGTGGGTTTGAACCACCAGCCTTCTGGTTAGCAGTCAAATGCCTTAGGCACCACACCACCAGAGCTCCTAAATTGAACAAGGTAGGGTACTTTTTGGCTCCTGGAATCAGAGTGGGAATTCAGATATATCTCAGGAATAAACAAAGCCAGTGGTATGTTGGATCTGGCTTGTGCTACTTGTTGAGGGCTGATTGTTAAATTTTCCAGAATTTTGTGAGCCAATGACTATTATTAAATTATAAAACCTTATGAGTCCAAAAAACCTGTTGTTGTTGAGTCAATTTTGACTCACAACAACCACATAGGACAGACTAGAATTGCCCCATAGGGTTTCCAAGGCTGTATCTTCATGGAAGCAGACTGCCACATCTTTCTCCTGCAGAGCAGCTGGTAGGATTGAACCACTGACCTTTTGGTTAGCAACCAAACACTTAGCCATTATGCCACCAGGTCTCCTTCAAATATATGAGTAAATAAATGATACTAAAAATAAAGATAATAAACATCAAAATTTCATCATTTTCTAATTATTTTACCTCATTTTACTGTTATGTTCTTGAGGTTATTTCTATTTATTGTACCTGAATTGTGAAAATACTATGTAATAGTGTGCACATCTATTCCCAAATCCATGTTCAGTGATGTCATGTTGGAGACATTGGTCCTGGGAAGAGTATTTACAGTATGGAAAATTCATAAAATGCTACTAATCAGGGTTTGATCTATTCTGTTGATTGTCCAGAGTCTGTTGTTTTTGTTGTTAGATGCCATCGAGTTGGCTCTGACTCATAGTGACCTATGTACAACAGAATGAAACAGTACCCATCATGCTCCATCCTCACAATCCTTGCTATGCTTGAGCCTGTTGTTGCAGCCACTGTGTCAGTCCATCTCATTGAGGATCTTCTGCTATTTTTTTTTTTTTTTTTTAACCTGGGAATTCTGATCATTCACATAAACTTATAGGACCATTGTCTGCCAATCCTATATATGATCTTGGATACACTCCCCATTTCACAGACATACCTAATCATTTAGCTTGTCCACCTATCTATCCATCCATATACCCATGTTTGCCTTCACT
>NW_006921709.1:5792258-5794134 GCF_000298275.1 Orycteropus afer afer
GTCTCCTTTTTTGTTATTTTCATGCAAATTCTTCTGCTAGTTGGGGTTTAGTCCGCTTCTGTATCATTCCCTTTGAGGCTCAGGGGTCCAAGATTATCTTCTGTGTCTGTGTCAATTGGTTTCCCTTGTCTTTGTTGAAGAGGGTCTGTGCAGTCCTTCTGTCTAGTCCACCATCTTGCAGGAACTCCTCGTATCTTCTGCTATTTTGTTGACCCTCTACTTTACCAAGCATGAAATCCTTCTCCAGGGACTGGTCTCTTCTTGTAACATGTGCAAAGTTAAGTGAGACAAACTCTTGCCATCCTTGCTTCTAAGGAACGTTCTGACTACTTCTTCCAAGATAGATTTGGTCATTCCTGTGACAGTTAGACTTAAGAACGTGATGGAAAAAATTAAACTTAAAAGTGAGTCATATTGCACTATGTTTAGTATCAGAAAAGAGAAAATATTATTTCAATTTTTGAAATTGTTACCTGATTTAGCAATGAAGCCAGTTATGTCATATCATTCACAGATGAGTGAAGTTCCAACATATGTCTTTGCTGAGTCACTTTTATCTTACTCATTAAGGTAAAGAAAATTATCAACCAATAGTCCTGTCAGACTACACTTGAAGCGCTGGTTGTTAAAAATTTATCCATATACTACTGACTGGAACTATGGTCTTTGATACCACTCAGCTCTCTTTATCTCTTGTTTACGGTTATTTCATTGTACTGGCCTTATTTCCTAAGATCAGCATCTTTCAAGAGGCTGGAAACATATCCTTGGGATGCTCCAAGGCTAATGTCCCTCAGCTTTATATCATCAGAGGAGCAGAGAGAAGAAATTCTCTTCCTTTAGTTCCAAGACTCCAGGGAAGAACTTTGAGCAGCTTGCTGTGTTTCACATGGCCAAGATGCAAAGTTCTATGACCGAAAAACCCTAATAGAAGCATATAGTGGAAGAAAGTGAGAGACAGAGAGAGAGCTCTGTGTGTGTGTGTGTGTGTGTGTGTGTTGGGGGTGGGGTATATTGAAGACAAGATCCTCAAAAGAAAGTGGAGTTCTGGATTGATGTCCCCCTTTCCACTATGTGAATTTAGACAAGGTATTTTATCTTTCTGAATCTCAGTAAAATAGAAATAATTCCATAACATTAGTTAAAACAATGTGCAATCATTTTGCACATGATATATATTCCAATTGTAGTTGTTAAAGAGTTTCCAATGAGAATATAAGCCTTCAGAGGATAGGTGTCCTGTCAATATCTTATGCTACTTTTAGCATCTTATGAAGCATCCTTAAGTAACAGGCACATAAATGGATATTTTTAGAAAATATTAATAAATACTTATACAAAATCATCTCCACTTGGGTACTAATGATATAAACTGTATTGTATATAATGTGTATAACTATTGTATATCATGTGTACTTACTATTTAACAGGTAATAGATAGCACATCCTTGGCCTTACAAGATATTCTGAAGGATTGTGTGTTTCTTTGTAGCAATAAATAAGTACACATTATTACTGGGAACTCTTGATTTTACCTTCCTGTCCACAGACAAAAAAGAAAAACTTGAATTCTCTGTGATCTTTTTTCCTAGGACAGATGTGCAAATAGCCACTTGCCTGGAATGCATATCATTAGTTTATGTCTGGCTGGTAGAAACTTCATTGTTTTTATTGCCTGTGTTTTACTTGGGGAGAGGCAACTATTAGTGGGTTGGCTACTGTCTTGTATTTATATTCAACTAGGGGTTTGAAAAAGACAGGAGACAGAGGCTCCAAGTCCTAGAGATTTGTATGTGCTATTACTTCTAGTGGGAGCTCTGGTAGCATAGTGGCTGAGGCACTTGACTGCTAACCAGAAGGCTGGCGGTTCAAACCC
>NW_006921709.1:5794234-5797542 GCF_000298275.1 Orycteropus afer afer
ACCAGCCACTCCTCGGAAGGAAGGTTGGGCATTCCTACTTCCGTAGTGATACTGCCTCGGAAACCCAAGGAGGGGTCGCTATGAGTCAGGGCCGACTCGATGGCAAAACAACAACAACAACAACATTACTTCTAGTTAGTTGTAAGCCACTCAAACTCTGGGTGAGGGGAAGCCTAGGCCTGGGTCCTGGAGATTGCTTTGCCTGTTTTTGCTTCCAAACCTTGGAGAAGTACCATTTTCTGATCCTAGACTCCTGTCTTCTCTTTTGCCATATCAGGGCAGTTTCCACATCCAATTTCTAAGACTTATTCTTTATAAATATTTTCCTTCATTATCTCAGCTAGGTTAATCAGTTTTACAAACTCACACTCCGATTTTAGCTCCCAACACTTATATTTCTGATCATTGGCATTTGGGTAAGTTGTTTAGTCTGTTTATTTTGGTTTGTGCCCATCTTGTTCGTTGGACCAAATCCAGGACTGTAGGGCAGGGCAGTCCCAATCCTGTAGAACCACATGGCATCTATTCTCAATGGCTCCATCTGCATCCAGTGGCCAGAATCTTTCTATCAATGGGTGACTAACTGGGCAGGTTTGACAATGACAAGGAAAACTCAACAAGGCTACTGACAAATGTTCTTCTCAGTGGGAGGATCCTGTGCTCCTGCTATGTAATTTGGAGTTTCTTATGCCTTCTATGCCAGAACGGCTTCAAACCTCCTTTGGTTTTGTCCAAAAGTATCTGCATGAACAATTATTATTCTTAAAATACGCTTTGGTACATATGCAGAACCTCCAGATTATGTTATATTGAGAATTTGAGACATCCAATATTTTCCTATACTTAATTTTGTGCCTCAAATCTGGCTGAAGGGATTTCATTTTCTCCAAACGACCCTCCTTGATGCTCCTCTGAAAAATTTCCTTTTGTAAGTTGACAGAGCAAATTGGGAATTTGTCTATTAAGATTTTTTAGTTCCAGTCAACCGGTAGCCTAGCACCTAAGGCATTTGACTGCTAACCAGAAGGCTGGTAGTTCAAACCCCCCAGCTACTCCTCAGAAGGAAGGTTGGACAATCTACTTCCGTAGGGATACCACCTCAGAAACCCAAGGAGGGGTCGCTATGAGCTGGGTCTGACTTGACAGCACATAACAACAACAACAGTCAACAGAAGTTAACTTTTCTGTGTGTTCACCCACAGTGTTCAAAGCAATTATTGCTGTATTTGTTGGTGGGTACTGCATTAGGCATTTAATATCTGATATCATTTAGTCCTCAGAATGACTTAATATAAAATGATCATATTATCTGCATCTCTAAGAAACTGAGTCCTAGAGAGACTAAGTGACTAGCTCAGGATAACAAAGATAATAAGTGGCAGAGGCAGGATTTGGATCTTGGGTTTTTCAGGCCAAGGACAGTGGTGGTGAGTGGTAGAATTTTCACCTCTCATAGGGGAAACTCGGTTTGATTCCCGACCAATACATCTCAAGTGCAACCACCACCCATCTGTCCGTAGAGCTTTGCATGGTGCTGTAATTCTGAACAGGTTCCAGCAGAGGTTCCTGACTAGAAGGAAAGGTTTGGTGATTTATTTCTGAAAATTAGCCAATGAAAAATCTATAGATTATAGTCTGATCCTGCATGCAAGGGGTTCCCATGGGTCTGGGCAACAACTGCTTCTAACACCAAAAACTCCTCAGGCCTAGCCCAGTCCTCTCTTCACTTTACTGCATGGCTTTTCTTGCTGGTGGGAGAGAGGTTTAGGGGGGATTATCAGTGCCCTTCAAGTCACACCAAGCTGGCTTCTGTCTGTCTCAAAGGAGTCAGGCTGCCAAATTTGTGTGCATACATTTGTTCTCCTTCAGAATCTTGGCTATAGAACTTTCAGCCCCATGGCCATCACTGTTTACCACCAATTCTGGCAGACTTGGCCTTCTCTCCCAACGTGGGTCATGAACAATGCAGTTCATGAAGTTCTTGTTCAGAATTCTGATTACAGATACAGGCAACCCTTGAGTTATGAATATCTGACTTATATCCTATAGTTATGCGCCAACCCCTGTAAAGCCTATTACATTAAAAACTCGAGGTACATACAATGGTTCTTAATAGCAAAAGGGTGCTGCTTTGTGATGACCATTAAATATTACTATTAATATTATCACTGTATTATTATGTTAAAGATATTTAAGTGTATCTGGAAGTGTTTCTTTAACATTTTTCATGCATAGAAATGTACACTATATTTTATATACTAAGAAAAACATTTGACTAACTGTTTTGATTTATGTACAAATTTAACTTAAAGACAGAATTAGGAACAGAATTTGTCATCCAGGGACTGCCTATAATGTTTAATCTTCATAAATGAGGGGATTTTGAAAAATCAACACAGGTGTATCGAAGTGGGAGGGTAACAATTGCAAACTAGTAAGTCTTTTACACCCAGGTACTAGTAGTTATTGGACTTGTTCCTATGGAAAACCTCAGTTGGCTGGGTGTGATGGTAAAAGTTATGTGTCAGCTTGGCTAGGACATAATTCTCAGTAGTCTGGCAGATATTATGCAATTGCCCTCTATTTTGTAATCTGATCTGAGCAGCCAATCAATTGAAAGTGAAGCTACCTTGGGGTTGTGGCCAACATCTAATATATATGGATGTTCTGGCAAAGCTTGCCTTCTCTTGATCATACATCTAGCTTGTCATCCTCTGACCTCCTGTTCTTGGGATGTGATCCAGCAACTGCCATCTGATCTGCTGATTTTGAGTTCATCAGCCCCTGAAACCACATGAGTCAAAAGAAGCCTCCAGCCTGATGTTGACCCATGGATTTGGGACTTACCAGCCTCCACAACTGTGTGAGCATTTCCTTGAAATAAATATGTCTCTCTCAATTTGTATCTATATAGATGTATAGATATATATCTCACTGGTTATGCTCCTCTAGACAACCCAGGCAAAGACATTTGGTACTGAGAGTAGTTCTAGAGGAACAAAATAATAAGAATGTCTTTTCACAGTTGATTTTCAACTCTGGCTGGTCTTAAAGGCATTGATGACTCTGCATCCATGGTAAAGAACCCACCCACTCACTGCCAAGGAGTCAATTCCAACTTATAGTGACCCTATAGGACAGAGTAGAACTTCCCCATAGGGTTTCCAAGGGCTATAAATCTTTACAGAAACAGTTTGTCTCATCTTTCTCCTGCAGAGCAGCTGGAGGGTTCAAACCACCCAACTTTTGGTTAGCAGCCAAGTGCTTTAACCACTGTACCACCAAAGTTTTTTCCATAGTAAAGAAGG
>NW_006921709.1:5816201-5817025 GCF_000298275.1 Orycteropus afer afer
TGAGACAGACTAGGAAGAAGGAAGAGGCTGTCCACTTCTGAAAGAATTGGCCAGGGAAAACCTTATGACAGCATTGTAGTTCAGGACAAATCTTGAAACATCCTTTGAGATGATGAATGCCACGCCATTCCTCTTCAAACTGTCATTCCCGGCATAGTAGATCACATGTAAGGGTGGTACGAGAGGTTTCCAACAGGGAGACAAACTTGTCTCTCAGTTTGTCCTACTGTGGTGACGTGTTGATGTGTGTTTTGAGGCTGACCCACTGGTGTTTCTAACCCAGCAGGATGCACATGGTACACAGGTATCAGCCAAGCTTACAGACTGAGACAGACTGGGAAGAAGGAAGAGACCATCCACTTCTCAAAGAATTGGCCAGGGAAAACCTTATGAATAGCAAAGACATACTGTTTGATACATTACCATGCAACTTTATGAATAGTCCAGTTAGGTTAGAAGGCCCTCAAAATAAGACTGGAGAAGAGCTGCATCATCTGAGTAAACCCAGCTTTAGTCCTATGGATAAGGTAAAGCTTTCGTGACCTCCAGGGCCGACTCAATGGCACATAACAACAACAACAACAAATTTGCTGATGTGGCACCACTCAAATGGAAAAGAAACAGCTGTAGACGTCCATTAATCACTGGAAAATGGACTGTACAAAGTATGAATCTAGGAAATTGGTAGTTGTCAAAAATGAAATGAAATGCATAAAGATTGATATCCTCGGCATTAGTGAGCTGAAATGGACTGGTTTGGGCCATTTTGAATCAGACAAGCATGTGATCTACTATGCTGGGAATGACAGTTTGAAGAGGAATGG
>NW_006921709.1:5819226-5820552 GCF_000298275.1 Orycteropus afer afer
AAAAAAAAAAAAAAAGGGACTAGGTTTGCTGGTCTGATAGGGCCTGGTGGAATCCCTGAGACAATTGCCCCTAGTTGTCCTTCAGGTCTGGAATTGAACCCCCTCCTGTGGCTTCCAGCCAAACAAAAGATGACATAGGGGCTGAACATCTACTTCAGACACCATTCTGGGTTGGCAATTTAATTAGCGTTGGAATTCAGCCACCCGAACAATAAGACTCTGGGTTTGGTTTTCAGCATTATCAGCTGTGTTCCTAAAAGAAATAAGGCATTCTTTCAGAGCACAACTGGAAACACTGAGGTCTTTTATGTGGTGCTTAAGCCAAGACTCAGCAACTCTGAGCTCATCTCACTCTTTCACCACTCTGTCTAGTGTAAATAGGACCAACAAACCAGCTTCCTTATACTCCTCATGCTGACGAAATTACAGAAAAATATCAAATATCCGATCACCCAGAGCCTCACTTCTCACAAGTACTTGGTCTATTGATGGTGCTATTTTGCATATTAATGTTGTCACCTCACACAAAAGTGATTGAAAAACGCAAAGGGCAAAGGGGACCAGAACAGATCAAGAGGTCTGCCACAGGGACCCAGGTGAGGAGAGGGAACCCAGGCCACAACCTACAAGCAGTGAGGCAGGAAGGCAGGGAGAGAGAGGACAGAAAAGGCAAAGGGGACTGGAATAGATCGAGGAGTCAGCTGCAGGGATCAAGGTAAGTATGGTTGCAGGGGTCTAACAGTTAAGGGAGACAAACTTGTCTCTCAGTTTGTCCTACTGTGGTGACGTGTTGCTGTGAATCTTGAGGCTGTACCACTGGTGTTTCAACCCCAGTGGGGTGCACATGGTGCACAGGTATCAGCCCCGCTTGCAGACTGAGACAGACTAGGAAGAAGGAGGAGGCCATCCACTTCCCAAAAGAATTGGCCAGGGAAAACCTTATGAATAGCAGAGAAACACTGTCTGATACATTACTGTGGAACTTTATGAATAGCCCAGAAACATTGTCCAATATAGAGGAGGAAGATGAGTCACTTAGCTTAGAAAGCTCTCAAAGTAGGACTGGGCAAGAGCTGCATTATCAGAATAAAATCATCCTTACTCATATGGATAAGGTAAAGCTTTCAAGACCTCAATTTGCAGACGTGGCACCACTCAAATTGAGGAGAAACAGTGACAAATATCCATTAATAATTGGAACATGGAATGTATGAAGTTTGAATCTAGGCAAATTGGAAGTTGTCAAAAATGAAATGGAACACATAAAGATTGATATCCTAGGCATTAGTGAGCTGAAATGGACTGGTTTTGGCCATTTTGAATCAG
>NW_006921709.1:5821897-5831230 GCF_000298275.1 Orycteropus afer afer
CAGTTATGCCAAGAGATTTGGAAGACAGCTGCCTGGCCAACTGACTGGAAGAGATCCATATTTGTACCCATTCCAAAGAAATGTGATCCCACAGAATGTGGAAATTATGGAACAATATCATTATTATTGCACACGAGCAAGATCTTACTGAAGATAATTCAAAAACGTTTGCAGCAGTATATTGATAGAGAATTTCTAGAGGTGCAAGATGGATTCAGAAGAGGACGTGGTACAAGGGATATCATAGCTGTTGTCACAAGGATCTTGGCTCAAGGCAAAGAATAACAGAACGATGTTTACTTGTGTTTTATTTACTATGCAAAGACATTTGATTGTGTGGATCATGACAAATTATGGATAACATTGAGAAGAATGGGAATTCCTGAACACTTGATTGTACTCATGAAGAACCTGTACCTTGATCAGGAGGCTGTCATTTGAACAGAACAAGGGGACACAGCATTGTTTAAAATCAGAAAGGGAGTGCATCAGGGTTGTATCCTTTTCCCATACTTATTCAATATATATGGTGAGCAAATAATCTGAGAAGCTAGACTATATGAAGAAAAACATGGCATCAGGATTGGAGAAAGAATCATAACCACCTGAGTTATGCTGATGATACAAGTTTGCTTGCTGAAAGTGTGGATGACTTGAGGCACTTACTGATGAAGATTGAGGAGCACAGTCTGCAGTATGGATTACATCTCAATATAAAGGAGACAAAAATCCTCACAACTGGACCAGTAAGCAGCATCACAATAAATGGAGAAAAGATTGAAGTTGTCAAAGAATTCACATTGCTTGGTTCTACAATCAACGCCAATGGAAGCAGAAGTCAGGACATTAGACGATGTGTAGCACTGGGCAGGTTGGCTGTGAAGGAATTTTTTCAAGTGCTGAGGAGAAAGGATGTCTCCTTGAGGACTAAGGTGCACCTAACACAGGCCATGATATTTCCAGTCACCTCGTATGCATGTGGGAGCTGGACAATGAATAATGAAGACCGAAAAAGAATTGATGCTTTTGAGTTGTGGTGCTGGTGAACAATGCTGAAAGTACCATGGACTGCCAAAAGAACTAACAGATCTGTTCTGGAGGAAGTGCAGCCAAGATGTTCCTCGGAAGTGAGGATGGCCAGACTTTGTCTCACCTACTTTGGTCATGTTGTCAGAGGACACCATTCCCTGGAAAAGGATGTCATGCTTGGTACGGTGGAGGGTCGATGAAGGAGGGGAAGGCCTTTGACGAGATAGATTGACACAGTGGCTGCGATAATGGGCTCAAGTATAGCAGGGATTGTGGGGCTGGCACAGGATCGGGTGGTGTTTAGTTCTGCTGTGCATGGGGTCGCTATGAGTCAGAAATGACTCGACAGCACCTAATAACAACAACAACAGATACACTCCTTGGAGAGATCAATCGTGGGAGAATAGAACAGCTGTGTATGCACAGGGAGACATGTTTGGGGGGTCAGGAATACGTGGGAGGCAAAGACATAGGGAAGAGGTGGGTGTGAAGAGGAAGTGGGAGGAGAGCTGTTGCATTGTGGGGATTACAGTCAATGTCATGAGACAAAGTGCATGGGAACTGCTGTATGGAAGATGAATTTGCTCTGTAAACTTTCACCCAAATCACAATAAAATTAAGGAAAAAAAACTGAAAAGGAAGAAAAGACCAAATGGATGTTAGAAGAGACTCTGAAATTTGTTCTTGAATGGAGAGTAGCTAAAGCAAATGGAAGAAATGACAAGACAAAAGAGCTGAACAGAAAATTTTAAAGAGCACCTCGAGAAGACAAAGTCAATTATTACAAAGAAATGTGCTAAGACTGGAGTTAGAAAACTAAAAGGGGGAAAACATGCTCAGCATTTCTCATGCTAAAAGAACTGAAGAAAAAAATTTAAGCCTTGATTTGCAATATTGAAAGATTTTATGGGGAAAATCTTGAATGATGCAGGAAATATCAAAAGGACGTGGAAGGAATACACAGAGTCACTGTACCAAAAAGAATTGGTCGATGTTCATCTATTTCAAGAGGAGTCATATTATCAAGAACCAATGGTATTGAAGGAAGAAGTTGAGGCTGCACTGAAGGAACTGGAGAAAAACAAGGCTTCAGGATTTGACATAATATTCATTGAGATGTTTCAACAAACAGATGATGCTTTGGAGGCACTTACTTGTCTATGCCAAGAAATTTGGAAGACAGTTCCCTGGCCAACTGACTGGAAGAGACCTATATTTGTACCCACTCCAAAGAAGGGTGTTCTGGTTACTTCTGTGCTGCTCTAACAGAAAATACCACAAATGGGATGGCTCGAACAAACAGGGAGTTTATTCACTTAGTTTTGGAGGCTAGAAGTCCAAGTTTAAAGTGCCAGGCTCTAGGGGCTGGGTGAAAGCCCCTTGACCTTGGGCTTCAGCTCTACCTCTTGCTCTTGGTCCATTGAAGCTAGAGGCATCTTTTCACTCAGGCAGCTGCTGGCTGCTAAAGGTATCAAATGCAAGGTTGACAAGTAAAAAGGCAGTCCTTTACTTATACATAGACAAAGAGGCCATCATTCAAGCAGAACAAGGGAATACTGCATGGTTGAAAATCAGGAAGAGAATACGTCAGGGTTGTATCCTTTCACCATACTTATTCAGTCTGTATGCTGAGCAAATAATCTGAGAAAGCTGGGCTATATGAAGAAGAGTGTGGCATCAAGATTGGAAGAAGACTCATTAACCACCAGTGATATGCAGACACCACAACCTTGCCTGCTGAAAGTGAAGATGACTTAAAGCACTTACTGATGAAGGTTAAAGACTACAGTCTGCAGTATTAATTACACCTGAGCATAAAGAAAACAAAACTCCTCACAACTGGACCAATAAGCAGGATCATGACAAATGGAGAAATGATTGAAGTCATCAAAGATTTCATATTACTTGCTTCCACAATCAACAGTCATGGAAGCAGCAGTCAAGAAATCAGACAATGTATTGTACTGCCCAAAGCTGTGGCAAAATACCTCTTTAAAGTGTCTCTTTGAAGACTCAGGTGTGCCCTAACCCAAGCCATGGTGTTTTCAGTCAGCTCAGATGCATGTGAGAGATGGACAATGAACAAGGAAGACAGAAGAAAAGTTGATGCTTTTGAGTTGTGGTGTTGGTGAAGAATGCTGCAAGTCCCATGGACTGCCAAAAGAATGAACAAGTTTGTAGTGGAAGCAGTGCAGCCAGAATGCTCTTTGGAAGTAAGAATGGCCAGACTTTGTCTCATTTACTTTGGTCATGTTGTCAGAAGGTACCATTCCCTGGAGAAGGATATCATGCTTGGTAAAGTGGAGGGTCAGTGAAAAAGGTAGGTTGGGCAGTGATCCAAGGAAGTAGTGCCACTCACAGCTAGGTAGGTTGGAGGCAGAAGGGTTAAGACCTCAGCAATGGCCAAAATGCCGCATGGAATGGAATTCTAGTTCCCTGACTTACAGGAATTTTAAGAGAAATTAGCACTGGTATTTGCTTTGAGCTTCTTAGATGAAAGACTCTTGGTGATTATAAAGTGTGGCTGTTAGAGACTAGCATGAAATTTTATATGAAAAAGAGTGCTTACTAATTATAACACAGCTACTAATTTGTAGATTTACTTTCTAGCCTAATCTCTCATTGGTGCTATTACAAGGACCAGAAAAGTGCCCAAAGGTTTATAACCAAGATTCAAAAGCTAAATTGGCATGTCCTAGATAGATCTATATGCTTAAAATAATAAAAATAATAACAGTAATTATAATAAATCCTGTTTATTCCTTGTCTTTGTTCTGTAAACCTTAGCCTTTAGTATCTACACAGTTCACTGGTCTATGACTTATCTGAACATCTGAGAATATTTTATTAATGATAGGAAGTGACAGGACCACATCATGAATTAGGCATCATCTCCCTTTGGAGCTATCTGTTGGGAAGTAGGAGAGGGGAAAGCTGAGTATTTGTTTCCTGTGGCTTAGATGACCATGAATCTTCCAAATTCTTTTATCTTCTTAGTCAATACTGGATCAGCACTAAGAGTTATTATTATAAAGTCCGCAAGTTAATGTTTCCATTTGCCTATTGTTTATTTTTAAGTGACCCAGGCAGTGGCTCAGAAAGTAATGCAATTTCCATAAAACATTTTCCCACATTAAATAATTAAAAGTGATTTGGGGTAGGAGGGAAGAGAAAGCAAGAGAAAGAACTTGGAGTTTTGGAAAAACTTTTCTAGAAATTTGGTTGGCATTTTTGTTTTGAGGCTATAAATAGAAACCCAAGGAAAGGTTAAGTGCTATGGCCAAGATCATAGAGTAGATGGTGGCTGCTAAACAGGAATGGATACAGACTGACCAGAGCATGATGTGCGATAGTATATGCATTGTGTAAAAGCCACATTTTTATATTCTTTATTCTTGGTCCCTGGCTTCAAGGACCATCCATAGATGCCAGCTGCCAGTCTTTTTTCTCTCGGCTGTTTTTATTTTCTCTTTTATAGTTATCATTTGATTATCTACAAATGCAGCCAGTGAACTTCTTGGCTATTTCTTCAGTCTCATTCATGCTGTGTTAACTAAGGTAATGATAGCTGCTGTAAGAAACTCACTGCCAATTGTATGTTGGCCTGAACACACTAGGCTTGTTTTTTCTGCTAATGTAAAGTCTAAAGTGGATGTCTTGATTGTTAGGTTTCTGTCCTCCAAGCAGTGATTCAGGAACCTATGCTGCTTTTGTCTTGTGGCTCCACTATCTTCAACATGCAGCTTTCAAAGCCACACTAGGGATAAGCATCTAGCCT
Organism: Orycteropus afer afer; assembly: GCF_000298275.1. Lineage (NCBI taxonomy): Eukaryota > Metazoa > Chordata > Mammalia > Tubulidentata > Orycteropodidae > Orycteropus > Orycteropus afer. The sequence goes on from NW_006921709.1 coordinate 5,826,705, forward strand.
CTGGATGGGAAGATAGCATTGAGGAACACAAACTCATTGCTGTCAAGTCAAATCCAACTCATAGTGACCCCTCCTTGGGTTTCCGAGGTAGTATCACTATGGAAGTTGATTGCCCAATCTTCTTTCCGAGGAGTGGCTGGTGGTTTGAACCGCCAGCCTTCTGGCTAGCAGTCAAATGCCTTAGGTGCTATGCCACCAGAGCTCCCAGAGGAACACAAGTAGAAGGTTTTTATGTGCCTGCTCTGGAAGTAGTCCTCATCATTCCTATTCACATTCGGTTGACTACAACTCAATCTCATGACTACACCTAACTGCAATGCAGTCTGGGAAATGTAGTTAGCTGTGTGTTCAGTATGGTGTAGTGAATTACTTATGGCTTTTTTAACTGTAGTCTTTGTAACTCCCACTGGATTACTGGCTGGAACCATGAAAATAAGGTGTGTAGAACTCTGATGTTGGGAATGGATAGTTTTGTCACTCTGCAAGGCTTAAAATGACCCTTCCTAGAGGCAGAGGGGGGAAATCACACTGCCATCAAGAGAGAAGAGCTGGAGGTGAAGTAGAGTGCATCCTTGGAACTGAGATACCTATGTTGGACCTCTGTGGCAGGGACACCCTGGCAGAGAGACACCCTGCAGAGAGATGCCCTGGTACAGAGACATCCTGGCAGAGAGATGGTAGCACTGGAACCAAAAGGCACAAGACAGAGCATTGGGCTTACCTAGCCCATGGGGTGAGAAAGCTGAGTGCCCTTGAACAGGAAGCTTGCTGATGGAGTGGGGTGCACCTAGGTGCACCTATTGACAGAGCTAAAAGAGCTTTGTAACACTTGTCTGAGTGGGGCAGACATCAGGTCGAGAGACTAAGGGCCAGAAAGATATGTCTGAGGGCACAGCAGAGGGCAGACTGTCCTGATTGAAGAACTGTATTCTGAGCACGTTCCTGAACCTGAATTGTAATCTCTTACTTCCCTAATAAACCCCATAATTGTGATTATTGTCTGTGAGTTCTGTGTGGCCATTGCAATGAGTCATCAAACCCAGCAGAGAAATAGTGGGTGCCGTGAGAGGGATGGTTGGTGTCAGAATTGGTAAAAGGCTGGAGGTTGGTGGCATGTCTGGCCTCACAGGAATAAACCTTAGGGTTCTAATGGTGAGTTTCTCTACCTCATGTGAAGTTAGAGAAGGTCAGATGATACTGCCTCCATGCCCTTTTTGCACCAGAAAGAAGAAATGGGATGGTTATCTTACTAGACTGTGTGGGTACTTTCTCCAGCTTTGGTTTTAGTGATTCCTTTTCCTTTCATGAAGGAGCTCTGGTGGCACAGTTGTTAAAAGAGCTTAGCTGCTAAACAAAAGGCAATTCAAACCCATCAGCTTCTCTGTGGAATAAAGATGTAGTAGTGTGCTTCTGTAAAGATTTATAGCTTTGCAAACACTATAGGGGCAGTTCTACTCTATCCTAAATGGTAGCTGTGAGTTGGGATCAACTCAACAGCACTGGGTTTGGTGAGTTTCCTTTCATCACTCCAGGATACGTTTACTATTCCTCTTCTTGTGTCCTCTCAGTAGAGTAAAATGAACTCTCCTTAGAGAGATTTTGCCTTCTTCTTTATCCTTTCTCCTCTAGACCCATCCTCTATGGAAGCCCCTTGACATGTATGCTTATTCCATCCCCTGAGTAATGCTTCTATGGGGTCCTTTTTAAGACTGTTTTCATTTTATGTATGTATCACAAAAGAACAATAAAGCTTCCTGTCCTCTCACAGGAGCCTCCTTAGTGCCTAGCTTCCCTCTCTCCTTGAGTACACTCCCTTGTTGTTGTTAGGTGCCATTGAGTCAGCTCTAACTCATAGTGACACTATGTATGACAGAATGAAACACTGCCTGGTCCTATGATAGCCTCACAATCCTTGCTATGCCTGAGCCTATTATTGCAGCCACTGTGTCAGTCCATCTCATTAAGGACTTTTCCCTTTTTCACTGACCATCCACTTTACTAAGCATGATATGTTTCTCCAGGGAATGGTCCCTTCTGGCAACATGACCAAAGTAGGTGAGATGAAATCTGGCCATTCTCACTTCCAAGGAGCATTCCAGCTGCACTTCTTCCAAGACAGATTTGTTCATTCTTTTGAAAGACATGGGACTTCCAGTATTCTTCACTAACATCACAAGTCAAAAGCATCAACTCTTCTTCTATCTTCTGCTATCTATCTTCCATCTTCTTCTATCTTCCTTATTCATTGTCTAGCTCTCACATGCATATGAACTTGTGTTCCTCAAAGGTTTCTTCACATCCAAATACTATGGCTTGGGTTAGGCATACCTCAGTCTTCAAAGAGACATCTTTGCTCTTCAGCACTTTGTTGTTGTTGTTGTTAAGTGCCGTCGAGTCGTTTCCGACTCATAGTGACCCCATGCACAGCAGAATGAAACACTGCCCAATTTCGTGCCAGCCCCACAATCCCTGCTATACTTGAGCCCATCACTGCAGCCACTGTGTCAATCCATCTCGTTGAAGGCCTCCGCCTCTTTCGTTGACCCTCCACCCTACCAAGCATGACATCCTTCTCCAGGGAATGGTCCCTTCTTACAACATGACCAAAACAGGTGAGATGAAGTCTGGCCATTCTTGCTTCCAAGGAGCATTCTGGCTGCACTTCCTCCAGGACAGATCTGTTAGTTCTTTTAGCAGTCCATGGTACTTTCAGCATTCTTCACCAGCACCACAACTCAAAAGCATCAACTCTTCTTCGGTCTTCCTTATTCATACTGAATAAGTATGGTGAAAAGTTCAGCACTTTAAACGGGTCTTTTGTAGCAGATTTGCCCAGGGCATTACGTCCTCTGATGTCTTAACTGCTGCTCCCAATGAGGTTGATTGTGGAAACAAGTAATATGAAATCTTCGACAATTTTAATCTTTTCTCCATTTATCATGATGCTGCTTATTTGTCTAGTTGTGAGGATTTTTGTTTTCTTTATGTTGAGATGTAATCCATACTGCAGACAAGTCTTTAATCTTCATCAGTGAGTGTTTCAACTCATCCTCACTTTCAGCAAGCAAAGTTGTGTTGTCTGCATATTGCAGGTTGTTAATGAGTCTTCCTCCAATCCTGATGCCATGTTCTTGTTCATACCAGTTACTTGGATTAGGACCTCTGGTGGTGTAGTGCTTAAGGCATTTGACTGCTAATCAGAAGGCTGGAGGTTCAAACCCACCAGCCACTCCTCAGAAGGAAGGTTGGGCAATCTACTTCCGTAGTGATACCACCTCGGAAACCCAAGGAGGGGTTGCTTTGAGTTGGATCTGACTCGATGATAGTGAGTATACAAACTGAATAAGTATGGTGAAAAGCTATAACCCTGACACACTCCCTTCCTGATTTTAAACCATGCAGTATCCCCTTGTTCTATCTGAATGACAGCCTCTTGGTCTATGAGGTTCCTCATGAGCACAATTAAGTGTTCTGGAATTTCCATTGTTCTCAATGTTATCCATTACTTCTTATGATCCACACAATCTAATGCTTTTGCACTGATAATGAACCACAAGTAAACATCTTTCTGGTATCCTTTGCTTTCCCCTAAACTGGAAGCTTTAGATGTGTGCTTTAACACTCTGTACTTGATACTTCATACACAATTTGGCTACTCCTTTTGCTCTGTGATCTTAAGCTCTTCTCAAATCCTGGTGACGTCATTCCCATTTAAACTTTCAACCCCTAATTACCTTCAAATAGGGTTTAAGGCTGATGTTCCCCCTTACTTTTCAGAAGAAAGATGCTGAGGCAGGGCACGGAATGCAAGGTGGGTGTTTGGGAGCTGCTGTGGGGAGACCAGGAAGTGAGCCAAGTGGTTTGGAATAGCTAAGGGAGACAAACTTGTCTGTCAGTTTGTTGTACTATGTTGGTTTGCATGTTGCTGTGAGGCTGGAGGCCATGCCATTGGTATTTCAAATGCCAGCATGGTTACCCATGGTGGACAGGTTTCAGCAGGGCTTCCAGACTAAGACAGACTCAGAAGAAGAAAGAGGTCATCCACTTCTTAAAGATTTGGCCAGTGAAAATCTTATAGCAGTGAAACATTATCTGATATATTACTGGAAAACTTTATGAATAGCCCTGAAATACTTCCAAATATAGTTCCAGAAGATGATTCTCTCAGATTGGAAGGCATTCAAAATACGACTGGGGAAGAGCTGCCTCCTTGGAGTAGAACCATCCATGCTTATGAGGATAGAGTGAAGCTTTTGTGACCTCCATTTGCTGATGTGGTAAATCTCAAGATGAGAAGAAATGGCTGCAAACATTCATTAATAATTGGAACATGGAATGTATGAAGTGTGAATCTAGGAAAATTGGAACTTGTCAAAAATGAAATGGAGAGTTCCGGAAAGATGGCGGACTAGGCAGAAAGACTGCACAGACCCTCTTCAGCAAAGAAAAGGGAAACCAATTAACACAGACACAGAAGATAATCTTGGACCCCTGAGCCTTGAAGGGAAGGATACAAAAGTGGACTA
>NW_006921709.1:5862976-5915638 GCF_000298275.1 Orycteropus afer afer
GTGCAGTCCCTGGCCAGCAGGGTGATTTTGGGTTAATTTTTAGGTCCTACCACCACTCGGGAATCTCCAAGCTGTCTGTGCCATCCAGATTGCTCAGCATCACTGCCAGACCTCAGCTCCGTATGTCTTCTTTTTTGATATTTTCATGCAAATTCTTCTGCTAGTTGGGGTTTAGTCCACTTCTGTACCCTTCCCTTCCCTGGTCACTCACCTGTTCTGTAATTAAGTCATTGGTATGATTCAGGGGTCCTGGATTATCTTCTGTGTCTGTGTTAATTGGTTTCCCTTTTCTTTGTGGAAGAGGGTCTGTGCATCTTGCCGGAACCTCTCCTTAGGTAAAATTTTAGGAATACCTTCTCAAACCTTTTTTTTTTTTTTTTTTTTTACAGTGACTTTGACATGCTGATTTCCCCTGTTATGAGAGAGTCCCTCAAGAATGTCTGTATATTAATTCTTCTAGGACATACTATTAGAAAGACACAAACTTTTTTCCTTTTTTTAGTTCTGATCTGGCTGAAAGTTTACAGAGCAAAATGGTTTTCCATTCAACAATCCATACATACTCTCTTATGTGACATTTACTGTACTCCTTACACTGAAACAGCATTCTTCCCATTTCCTCCCTGCACTCTCTTACCCTGCTTTCTTCCTTCCCATGCCCAGCTACCTTCTTTGTTCTGTCTGGGCAAATGCTGTCCTCTTGATCCCATATGTTTGATTGTTCTAATGAGTGCATACCCTCCTAATATTACTGTTTACCTTATTGGCCTGTCAATCGTTCGGCTGCCAGCTGAGTAACGGGGGTTAGGTTTACTTCCTAGCTTGAAGGGTTTCTAAGGGCCATAGTCTTGGGGGTTCTACCAGTTCATCATACCAGAAAGCCTAGTTCTTTTTTTTTTTCATAAACATTTTTTTCTGAGTTGAGTCAGCTTAGTATTATAGATCACAATTGACCCAGATCAGGTACATTCCATTCCAAGACATTTCTGCATAACTAAAGACAGTGGAAAGAAGAAAAATTTCACTACATTATTATTATTATTTTAACAGGAGCTGGGGTTTGTTGGCAGGTGATTTAAGTGCTGCCAAGAGTTACAGTTTTAAAAAAATAGAAGACACCATTGATCCCCTGGGAAATTTGCTGCAGATTGATAACTTAATTTGGTCTGTCCAACCACTGTGGAGGAGCTTTTGTGGTACAGTGGTTAAGTGCTCAGCTTCTAACCAAAAGGTCAGCAGTTCAAACTCACCAGCCACTCCACAGCAGAAAGATGTGGCAGTCTGCTTCTGAAAAGATTTATAGCCTTGGAAACCATATGGAACAGTTCTGTTCTGTTCCATAGGGTCACTATAAGTCAGAATCGACTCACCAGCCACAGGTACAGGTAACTACTGTGGAACAGGAAGACGTACTATGTCATACCAATGACTGAATTACAGAACAGGTGAGTGACCAGGTACTCCCTTTGGTCCATTTCCCTGAGATACATCTTCTAGGTGATCTCCCTGCTTCTGCTCTTGCCTTTCTACAACATATTGTCCCCAAAGAAGCCAGAATGATGTTATGAATGATAAATCTGATTATTTTACTCCCTTTTAAGACTTTCCCAAGATTTCTCATAACATCCTGAAAGAGAATCCATAGTCTTTACCCTAATCCCCATAAAACCCCATAACTTGTTCCCTGATGTCCCCTTGGCTTTTATATAATGCCATTTCCCCTTTGTTACCATGAGTTGGAATCAACTCAAATTGACTTAATGATAATGGGTTTTTATTATTATTATTATTTTGGTTTATCATGCTTTAGTCAAATTGGCCTCTCTTGGTTTCCAAAAGGGGTTAACTTGTTCCTGCCTTAGGTCCTAAACTCTACATGTTTTCTCTGCCAGCAGTGTTCTTGCTACTTGCCATTCTTATTTTCAGTCCCCTCTTCAGAGATAGTGTCACTGATTGCCCAGTGCACTCAATGACCGTCTTATCCACTGACTTTAATTCTCTGAATAATACCTTTAACTCTCCATTACTTTCTTGTTTATTTCTTTGTTTATTGTCAAACACCCCTTTTCCCCAGTAGAATGTAGGCTTCTTGAGTATAGGAATTTTCTCTGGTCTTACACATAGCTAATCCTACCCACCTAGAACAGTGCCTGGCACATAGTGTTGTTGTTATGTGCTGTCGAGTTGGACCTGACTCATAGCGACCCCTCCTTGTGTTTCCAAGGCAGTATCACTACGAAAGTAGATTGCCCCATCTTCCTTCCGAGGAGTGGCTGGTGAGTTTGAACCACCAGCCTTCTGGTTAGCAGTGCTTTAGGCACTATGCTACATAGTAGGTACTCAAAAAATAAGTGTTAAATAAATAAATAAAAGTAAAATGGAGGTAACAATAGTGATCACAGGGAATTATTGTGATGATTAAATGTGACAATGTCTATAAAATACTTAAAACACAGGCTGGAACATAATAAGCTCAATAAATGATAGGTGTTGTTATTGTGGAGTCCCTAGGTGGCTCAAACTGTTAAGCATCTAGCTAGAATTGAAAAGTAGGCAGTTTGAATCCACTCAGAGATCTCTCAGAAGAAAGGCCTGATAATCTACCAACTTCCGAAGGGGCACAGTTCTGTTCTGAATACATAGGGCTGTCTTGAGTCGAAACGGACTCAATGGCAACGTGGAAAAAAACAAAAACAAAAACAAAAAAACTTCTTCTTCTTCTTGTCATTATAATTTTGTAATTTATTTGGCAATTTCCCCCAATCTTTATAATTAGTATGTTCTTTCTTTGATGTATTCAGATTTCTTCTTCTGCAATTATCTAATTTTCCTCTTTGTGGATCACACAGACTTACACTTCTGAGCTATTAGAAAATAGCAAGTGTAGTCCCTGGCATTCTTTCTTCCCTGGCATTCTTTCTTCCAAGTTAAATACTTCCAATTCTGTGATTCTTTTCTTACAGGTATTATACTTGTTGTGTGCCGTCAAGTCAACCCCGACTCATAGCGACCCCTCCTTGTGTTTCCAAGGCAGTATCAATACGGAAGTAGATTGCCCCATCTTCCTTCCTAGGAGTGGCTGGTGGGTTTGAACCACCAGCCTTCTAGTTAGCAGTCAAGTGCTTTAGGCACTACGCTACCAGAGCTCCAGTATTATACTTGGGGCGGGGGGGGAACAAAACAAAACTCACTGAGATCGAGTTGGCCCAAGTCATAGCCACGCCTCCTTGGGTTTCCGAGGTGGTATCACTACGGAAGCAGATTGCCCAACCTTCCTTTCGAGGAGTGGCTGGTGGGATAGAAGCTACTTTTAAAAATTTTGTGCTATCCTAACCTGAGCCCTGAGTCAGGACTACTGAATTGGACCGTCACCACATACCAATTAGCAAATTCCTACACAGTCCTAATTTGTCCAGACATAAAGGAAGCTACCCACACAATTTTCCCTTGAAAATTATAACTTTGCAATAGTGTCTCTACCTACTCTTAAGGGTCAAGAGTATGCCCTACACAGAAATCCTCACATGCACTTTTAAAAATACATTAACAAATAAGGAGTCATCTTTAGTTAACTCTCCCTTCACTAGATATTTTTAGGTAGTGGCCTCCACTACACCTAAGCCCCATCATTCATAAAAAGGACATAATTAATGAAATTTAGAAACTGAAATCATTTCATATTCCAATTAAGTACTATTGTATTCCAAAGTTATGGGAGACATGGTTTAGTCTGGGTCTTTCAACCTATGTATAGGATACCTGCTTTCTGTGTTTCATTTAGATCCTAAGGATGGAAAACTGGATGATTGCCATACTTTTCTTTTGATACTTTGTACAGGATTCTGTTTAGGAGCTCTTGAGTTTGATAGACAACACTGGTTATTAAAATTTTAAAAATATATTGCAGTTATTATTGATAACATTTTATTTAGGTGTTTTCTTTTTCGAACATTTTATTGCGGTTTGAGTGAAAGTTTACCGAGCAAATTAATTGTGCATTCAACAATTTATGCGCATTTTGTTTCATGAACTGGTTGCAATTCCCTCAGTGTAACAGCACTGTACCACTTCCTCCCTGAGCTACTTGTTTCCATTTGTCTTTCTTTCCTGCCCCCTCCTATCTTCTGAATTTTGTTTTTGGGCAAATGTTGTCCTTTTGGTCTCATAGACTTGATTGTTCTGAAGAGTACGTTCCTCGTGGGTGGTGGTGTTCACTTTATAGGCCTGTCTGTTCGGCTGAAGGTGATTCCCAGGGGTGGGTTCAGTTCCAGTTTGAAGAGTATCTAAGGGCCGTAATCGTGGGGGTTTCATCAGTCTTGGTCAGATCAGTAAGTCTGGTCTTTCTTATGATTTTGAATTTTGTTCTATGGTTAGAATTTTGTTCTACGTTCCAGAACCTTCTATCGATCCTAATCAGAGCTGTCAGAAGTGGTAGGCTGGCACCATCTATTCTGGTCTCCAGTTAGTGGAGGCTGTGCTTCCCCTGTTCCACTAGTCCTTTGGACTAACTGTTTCCCAAGTCTTTGATTTTCTTCACTCTTCTTTACTCTGCAAAGGGAGAGACCAAATAGTTGCATCTTAAATGGCTGCTCACATGCTTTTAAGACCCCATTCATTACTCACCAGAGTACTGAAGAACTCCCCTCATAATCCTCTTTTGCTGAGAGTTTTTATCAGGAATGGGTGTTGGACTTTACTGAATGCTTTTTCTGCATTGATTGAGGTGATTATTTTTTTTCCTTTGTTCTATCTATGTGGCAGATTGAATTGCTTGTTTTTCTAATGTTGAACTATCCTTGGATACCTGATATGAATCCCACTTGGTCATGATGTATTATTTTTTTTGATATGTGTTGGATTCTATTAGATAGAATTTTGTTGAAGGTTTTATGTCTATATTTATGAGGGATATAAATCTATAATTTTCCTTTTTAGGGTGACTTTCATAGCTTTACTATCAGGGCTATGCTTTCTTCATAGAATGAATTCAAGAGTACTCTGTGCTTTTCTGTGTTTTGAAATAGTTTGAGAATCAGTATCAACTCTGAATGTTTCGTAGAAATTGCTAGTGAAGCTGTATGAGCAGAACTTTTTTTTTGGTTAGGATTTTTTTTTTTAATGACTTATTCAATTTCTTCTTTTGTTATGAGTCAAATTTTCTTCTTCAGACTGTATTAGTTTAGGTAGGTCATATGTTAGTAGAAATTTGTCCATTTCTTCTAGGTTTACAAATTTTTTGGAATACAGTTCTTCATAGTATTTTGTTATTCTTTTTATTTCAGTTGGTTCTGTTGTAATGTCACCCATTTCATTTCATATTCATAGTATTTGCATCTTCTTTGTTAAATTTCACAGTGATTTCTCAATTTTATTAATCCTTTCAAAGACCCAGCTTCCAGTCTTTTGATTCTTTCTATAATTATTCTCTTTTGTTTCATGTATTTCCGCTTGAATCTTTTTATTTCCTTTCTTCTGGTGACTGTAGGCTTTTATTGTTATTAATTACTGAAGTTATTGAGTTAAGGTTTTGATTTTGGTTCTTCCTTTTCTTTTGATGTGTGTGTTTATCACTATAAATTGACCTCTGAGCACTGCTTTTCCTGTTTCTCAGAGGATTTTTTAAATTTCTTCTATTACTCAATAGCTTTTAAGTGGATGTTATTCTGTTTTCATGTATTTCATTTTTTTCCTATGTTCTTCCTATTATTGGTTTCTAGTTTTATAATGTTTTGATATGAAAAGATGATTTATAGTATTTTGATGTTTTTAAATTTATTGAGGCTACCTTTGAGGCCTAACACATGGTCTATTCTGGAGAATGATTCATATGCATTGGAAAAGACTGTGTACTGTGCTGTTGTTGGGTGGTGTGTTCTCTTTACATTTGTGAGGTCTAGTTCATTGATTATGTTGTTTAGATCTTCTGTGTCTTTGTTGAGTTTCTTTCTAGTTATTCTGGTATTAAAGTCTCCAACTTTTTTCTAGCTAATAGAATCCAACACATATCAAATAAAATAATACATCATGACCAAGTGGGATTCATATCAGGTATCCAACTCTGGGGTGTCTGTTTTATTTTCAATTTTGTTAAAGTTTGTTGTATGAATATTGGGGCTCTTTGGGTGCATAGATATTTATCATGGTTATGTCCTTTTGTTTGATTGATTACATAATTATTGATCATATGATGCCCTTCCTTGTCTCTTACATGTTTTTTGCCTTAAAGTCTATTTTATAAGAAATTAATACTGGTACTCCTGCTCTTTCTTTAGTTGCCCTTTGCTTGATATATTTCTTTCCATCCTTTGATTTTTAGCTTATCTTTTTATCTTCTGCCTAAGATGTGACTATTGTAGGCAGCATATTGATGGATCATGTTTTCTTACACATTTTGCCACTCTCTGTCTCCTGACTCAGGCATTTAATCCATTTACATTCAGTGTAATTATTGACGATATGCAATTACTGTAGTAATTTTACTGCTGGGTTTTATTTTGGTAGTGCTAGTGACTTCTTTGTTCCATGTATTTCTGTGCTGAGTTCATTTTATTTATATATTTTCTTTTATTACTATCAATTTTGTGTTACTGAGTCTATATAATTTTATTCTTTTTTTATTTTGGTGAATAGTTTATTAATTTTCTTTGTGATTACTCTGTATTTTATTTTCATCTTCCTAAGTTTAAAACAAGGAGCTCTGGTGACATAGTGGCTAAGGCATTTGGCTGTTAACTAGGTCAGTGGTTCAAACCCAGCAGCTGCTCTGCTGGAGGAAGAAGAAGCAATCTACTCCTATAAAGATTTACAGCCTTGGAAACACAATGGTGTTGCTGTGAGTCAGAATCTACTTGATGGCAGTGGATTTGGTTTGGTGGATAAGTTTAAAATTGTCTATTTCATCTCAATATCATCTTGTCTACTTTTCCATTTGGAAGTCCTATAACTATATATATTCCCTCATTTTGTAGCTGTTGTCATTTAGAGATTTGTCATCTGTTGTTACTTATTTTCAGTTTTGTAGGTTTATTTTATTTTTGAAAATTCCTTATTTGGATTGGTTTCTGGATGATGTTGTCTTGTGTCTTAATCTCTGACATTTTTGGTTAGCATCTCTTGTAAGGTTGGTCTGGATTTTCAAATTCCCTTAATTTCTGCTTATATGTAAATGTCCTAATATAACCATTGGATTTGAGGGACATTTTTGCTGGATATATAAAACTTGGTTAGCATTTTTTTCTTTCGGCATTTTATATATGTCATACCATGGCCTTCTTATTTTTGCCACAAAATCAGGGCTTAGTCTTATTAGTTCCTCTTTGTAGGTAACATTCCATTTTTTATGAGCTGCTCTTAGAATTCTTTTTGATTTTGGTTTCTTGATTCTTTGGTTTGGGAAGTTTGATTATGATGTGTCTTTGTGATTGTCTTTTGGGGTCTATCCTGTTTTGGGTTCACTGAGCTTTTTGAATGGATACCTTCTTATCTTTCATGATATTGGGAATGTTTCTGGCAATAAGTTGTTGACAATTTTCTCCATGCTTTTTAAAGTCTCTTATTGTTCCAGAATTCTGATCATGTGTAAATTATTCCTCTTGATGGTGTCCCATATAATTGTTAGGCTTTCATTCTTTTTTTTTTCTGATTGTTCCTCTAACATATTGGTGTCAAGAGATTTGTCTTCTATTTCACTGATTCTGGCTTCCATTGATTCAATTCTATTCCTTGTCTTTCCAATGCACTATCTATTTCTGAAGTTTTGTTGTTAATTTTCTGGATTTCTATTTGCTGTTTATATATGTTTTTTAATTGTTTATTTATTTCATCAATTTATTCTTGCATTGTTTCCTGAATTCTTCTAGAATTTTGTCTGGGTTTTCTTTGATTTTATCTATAATTTCCTTGGTTTTGTCTGTCTTTTCTTTGATCTCATTCTAATCTGTTGAAGGGTCCTAAATATAATTATTTTGAATTACTTATCAGGTGGTTTCATTACCATTTTTTTTCATAGGATGGTTTTCTGGCTTTATTTCAGTTACTTTCTTGAGCCATCTTGTCCTGTTTCTTTGTGTGATTTCAAGTTGTGTGTTGTCTCTGAGATATTTTGGTGTTATTATATTTATTAGTTGATTTGTTTTGCCCTGATTTTGTTTTGTTTTGATATATGCAGGGTGTGGGATGGATGTGCTATTCTGATCTGTAGATTAGCAGTACAGGGTGCTTACCATATATCTTTGAGTGGGTGGGGTAGAGGGTGGGAATGTGGGAATGGGTCTCTGTTTGTTGGTCATGTGCAGCAGTTGATGGCAGGCTGAACGGATGTTGGCTGACATCTAAGATTGATCTGGTGGTGCAAGAGTGGGTTGTGGAACACATCCAGTGGGTGGGGCAGTAGTTGTGGTGATTGTGGCTGGCTAGTGGGATGGAGTCATTGTCTCCTGCCAGATGGATATCTAATACACAGAAAATAGGTGTGGAAGAGAAAAGAGGAGAAATACCATGTTCAAAGATATAACAGAAGAAAGCTTTCCTAAAAGGAAATGAGATCTTATTTTGAAGATTGAAAGGCTTTATTGTAGCCTAGAGAAGATTTAATAAATAACAACCCACATAAAAATACATACTAGTGAATTAAATTAACATCAAAGAAGAAAGAAGAGCAATTTCTAAAATCATTCAAAAATAGAAACACTATCACCCCATTTATCCTACTGCTTTCATTTTCAAAAACAAAAGTCAAACCATTTAGATTCATCTCAGACTTTTCAGGTGCATTCTCTGATGGAAGAAAATGGAATAACACTGATAGAAGACTGAGGGGAAAAAAGTGTCACTCAGCCAAGTTGCCTTTCTCATACAAAGGGAAATACTACAATATTCTCAAGAGTGAAATTATCCATGTACCTTTTTTTGGGAAAATTTCTTGAAAATATAATTTAGTCAACCAGAATAAAAATAATAAACATAATTCAACAAGAAAGAATCAAATTTATAAATGAAATCAAAAGAACTATCAAAAAGCATAGAATTGATTTAGATTTAAAATTAAGGGAGATATTTAAAATGAAAGTGTGTAGAAATCTCTTCTTACACTGTCATCTGAAACAAATATTTATAAAGTCATGACTTGAGCAGGAGGTAAAGAAAAGAAAACAATTGGATTCCAGAAACAGAAGAAAGTGTTATTCCACAGGGTGATATGAACTCTGAGCCCTGTTTGTCTTGTGCAAGCAATATCCTCAGTGAAGGAACCGCTGATCTCTGGTTGATTTTGCCTGATTTTTTATGAACCAAGTATGCTGAAGGGACAGAAGCAAAAACTGGAGCTCTTCTTAATCAAAAGGAGGTTGGATTGAATACCTCTGTATAAATTTGGGACTCCTAAAAGATGTCACTTTCAATGACTATAAAATCAGTGAAGAAAGTAAAGAATCAAAGTGGTGGGAAAATTGGTTGGCCTCATGAAAGATAAATGGTGGCATAAATAGTTAAGCACACAGTACAGGCTGGAAGGTTGGCAGTTCCATTCCACCCAGAAGTACCTTGGAAAATAGGCCTGGTGATCTGCTTCTGAAAGGTCACGACCTTGAAAACCCTATGAAGTAGTTCTACTCTGCACACATGGAATTACCACAGGCCAGAACAGACTTGATAGCAAAGAACAAAAACAACATGAGGATAAAAAATTCAAAATATTTTCCCGTTTACACCTTACACAAAAATCAATTCCAGATGGATTAATGACTTAAAAATTGCAAGGCAAAATTTAAAACCTTTTAGAAAAAAATAGAGAATATCTTTATTTTGGGGTATGAAAGATTGTTTATACAAGACACCAAAAGAAATAAACCTAGAAAAGATTAATATATCTGATTACATTAAAATAAAAAAAATAGCTCATCAGAAGACACCATAGAGATAAAGTAAAATTCATAAAGAGCAGGAAGATATTTGCCACATCTGTAATTAAAGGGTTAGTATCTAGAATACAAAAAGAACTCCTATGAATACAAAAAAGATGAGTAACCCAACCGAAAAATGGCAATTGTCATAAACAGACATTTCCCAGAAGAAACAAAATTAAAATATTATTAACCTCATTATGTATCAAGACAAAGTAAATAAAAACCACTATGACATCATTTTTATATCTATCAGATTAACAAAAACTAAAAAGTTAAACGAAGTGTTGCAACAATATGTAGCAACCAGAATTTCAAAGACTGCTTGTGGGAATATAATTTGGTGCAATCACTTTTTAAAACCATCTGGCATTAAGCAGTAAAGTTGAATATGTGCATATCCTATGCCCTAGCATTTGTCTCTTTTTCCTAGAGAAACTTTAACACGTGAAGCAGGACATGTGTAGAGAAATATCGTTCCTAATAACAAATCTCTGAAAGTAATCTATATCCATCAACAATAGAATGGGTTAAGAAACTTGGGGATATACATACAAAAGAATATTATATAGCAGTAAAGATAAGTGAACAAGCTGCACACATCAATAGGAATGAATTATAGATTTATGTACACACACACACACACACACACACAAAAAAAAATTGAACCATGAAAGGAAGTTGCAGAAAAATACATAGACAATGATTCCATTGAGAAAAATTTAGATATCAGGAAAAACTAAACAATATATTGTTTAGGGAATATATATGTAGAAATAGCATAAAGAAAAGCAAGGGAGTGCTTAATGCTAACTCAGGAGCCCTGATGGCACAATGATTATGTGCTTGGCTGCTAACTGAAAGGTTAGTGGTTTGGATCCACCAGCTGCTCTGTGGGAGAAAGGACCTGGCAATCTGCTCATGTAAAGATATCAGCTAGAAAACCATATGGGACAGTTCTATTCTGTCCTATAGGGTTGCTGTGAGTTGGAATTGAGTCAAGGGCAGACCATAACAATTCGGAGTAGTATTACCTCTGGGAGCATAGAGAAGGACAAGGAAGGAGCACCAAGGGCTTCCAAGGTATTGGTCAGAACATGGTGGAGGATGCCTGAGTGTCATTTTATTGTTCTTGACTAAATGTTGAATAACAAACCCTGGTGCTGCAATGGTTAAGCAATTGATTGTTAACTGAAAGGTCAGAGGTTCAAACCCACCCAGAGACTCAGTTCTCATAAACATTTCAACTTGCCCTATGGGGCAGTTCTACTCTGTCATATAGGGTCCTGATGAGTACAAATCAACTTGATGGCAATGGATTTTTTTTTTTGTTTTGGTTTGGTTTCTTTATCACATCTCTGTGTTCAAGTTCTTTTTTTGTCTGTTTGTTTTAATTAGAAGACTGGCTCATTGAAGGCATGGTTCTGTTGTATCTTAGTCACTACTACATTCCTAGGAATGTGGAGAATGTTCATCACCAAGTAGATGCTCAATGAATATCTGTTAAATTGGTACATAAATGACCACATACTGTAAATTAATATTGTTTTGATGTAGTGCATACCTATGAAATGGGATGTGAAAGCAGAAGCCATAAAAGTAAAGTATTTGGTTACATCCAAATTAAAAACAAACAAAAAAGAAAACAAACCTGTATACAGCAATTAAAAGACACATACCAAACTGGGAAAAATATGTTGTTATTGTTAGGTGTTATTGAGTCAGTTTTCACTCATGGCAACCGTATCTACAACAAAACAAAACACTGCCCAATCCTCACAATCATTAGTTGCTACGTTTGACACCATTGTTGTCAATTTACCACATTGAAGGTCTTCCTCTTTTTCACTGAACCTCTTTTTTTATGAAGCATGATATCCTTCTCCAGGGACTGGTCCCTCCTGACAACATGTCCAAAGTATGTGAGACAAAGGTTTGCCATTGTCACTTCTCAGGAGCATTATGGCTGTAGTTATTCCAAGATAAACATATTCATACTTTTGGCAGTCCAAGGTATATTCTATATTCTTCACCAACACCGTAATTCAAAGGCCTCAATTCTTTTTTCAGTTTTCCTTATTTCTTGTCCAGCTTTCACATGCATATGAGGTGATTGTAAAAACCATGGCTTGAGTCAGGCGTACTTTACTTCTCAAAGTGACATCTTTGCTTTTTAACATTTTGAAGAGGTCTTTTGCAGCAGATTTGACTAGTGCACTACGTCATTTATTTCTTGACTACTTCCATGAGTGTTGATTGTGGACCCAAGTAAAATGAAATCCTTGTCAATCTTTTCTCCATTTAGGATGAAGATGCTTATTGGTCCAGTTGAGAGGGTTTTGATTTTCTTTATGTTAAGGTGTAATCTGTGGTGAAGGCTGTCATCTTTGATCTTCATGAGTAAGTTCTTCAAGACCTCTTCACTTTCCATAAGCAGGGTTGTGTCATCTGCATCTTGCAGGTTCCTACATGATGTAGGAAAAATATATATGGTATTAAAATATCAAGCAAAGAGTTACTATCCCAATTTACAAATAATTGATAAGGAATAGGAAAAGAGGAACCCTTAATGAATGAGTAGAGGAATAAAAAATAACAATAATAAGCCACATTTATATCATATTTATTATGTACATCACTACTTGAACTTAAATTAATTATGTATGAAGCAAAGATTTAAGTATAAAATGAAGTAAAAAAAATTAATAAAGGACTTTCATACCTAATTCATACATACACATACACAATTTCTTGTTCTCTGTCATGGTTCTGTGAGTTAATTGGGCTCAGGTAAGTAATTCTTGCCTTGAGTTGTTCATACAGTTGGAGGCAAATGTTGGCTGGTGCTTCCCATCCAAGATGGCTTACTTACATGGCTGGTGGTTGCTGCTGACTGTCAACCTGAGTGCCTATAAGTGGCTTCTTATGAGGTTTGGGCTTCTCATAGTCTGGTGTTTGGGACCAAGGGAAACTATCCCACGGTGTTCCAGAAGGCCCAGGGGAAGATTCTAATGAACTTGCCTCCAAAGTCATGCAACTTCATTTCTGCCATAGTTATTTTCCAGCATGTCACTCAGTCCAGTGCAGTTTCAAGGAGAGATCATTAGATTCCATATCTTGATGTGAGAAGTGGCCTGAATGTATGGGAAGGGAAGGCATTGATGGTAACCATCTTTGGAGACAACCCACCCAACTTATGACTTACTTATTGAGCTACTCAGTGGACAGCTGGGCTCAGATTTCCTATCCTGAAGAAAGGTGCATCTGTTACACTAGGATAGGCATTGACTTTTTTCCAACTGTTGTTGAGTTGATTCTGATTCATGACAACACCCTGTTTGTTAAAGTAGACCTGTGCTCCATAGGGTTTCAATGGCTGATCAGTGGTGGATCACTAGGCCTCTCTTCTGAGGTGCCTTTGGGTGGAATTGAAACACCAACATTTCAATTAACAGTAAAGTGAGTGAACCATTCATATCATCCAAGGACTGGTGGTGTTATAGGGTAAATTTTGTTACCCCAGATCATGTGTCAGAAATCCTAGCCTCTATGCCTGTGGTTATAATGCCATTTGGGAATGAGTTGTTTTTGTTATGCTAATGAGGTAGGATTAGTGTAGTGTGTATCTTGAGTCAATCTCTTTTGAGATATAAAAGAGATTAAACAAGTGAGCAGAGCAGATTTTGGGCAAGAGAGATCTCAAGCCACATGAGGATTTCCCAGAAGCAGAAGCTCAGAAGAGAGAAGGACCTTCCTGAAAGAGACATAAAACTTTACGTAGAGCTAGCACCTTGAGTTTGGACTTCTAGCCACTGAAACCGTGAGAAAATAAATTTCAATTTGTTAAAGCCATCAACTTAAGGTATTGCTGTTACAACAGCACTAGATGACTAAAATACCTGATATTCACTGGAGTTTGGTTGTTCAAACACTTGGTGTTCTGTGGTATAATTTGTGCCTCTGCCCAGGATACTTTAAAATCACTATTTCTTTTTCAAAACCCTTTTTTTCTCCCTGGAAATCTTTAATGATTTGTCTTCTGCTTTGATACTCATCCTTAAAATCATCGGGCAGTGAAGGTGGCATTTGAGAAATGATAGCTAGTTCTGCTTTCTCACCTTTTCGAATGTGCTTTGCCGTTTTCAAATTACAGGAAATTGCATCATGTTCACTTGCAGTGTGTGTGTGTGTGTGTGTGTGTCACTGCACTGGGAAAATCCTTTGGATTTGAAGGACAGTTTTGCATTTACAGTATTTGAAAGCTTTATTTGTGAGCTTGAGCAGTCCAAAGTGTCCTTGTGTACAAGCCCTTCCTTTGTTAACTCCTATTATTATCTTGCTACCAAAGGTCATGCCAACTGCTTAATTACATGGAAAGTTACGAAACAGCCAGGGCACTAGAACATTGTTCAACTGTAGGTTCTTAAAGGAAAATAAACTCTTCTTGCACAGAGGGCAGCTGCCAATACACTAAGCATGTTCGTCTGTTTGTGGTCACATGTATAGTTCCCTTGTACAAAGGGATTCTACGGCTGGGCAGAAATCCAGGATTCACCTTTCCTAACGACACCAGTAGTCATAGTACAATAGAACCATTTTAATTCAGAGAGATTAAATCTGAGTACTTCAAGTCAGACTTTTCCTTTCATTGAATGTAAACAATAAAACCTCCCTATGAAGGCTTTCCTGCTTCACTCAAACTAGGCTAATAGGTTTCATGGTATACCCCTCATCAAACATTAGGTTCTGTAAAAATGGGAGTTTACTGAAGAGATGATTATGTACCTTTAGCTTCCCACAATCCACCTGCCCTGCAACAATCGCCTTCAGGAGGAAGCAATTTGTGCTAAGAAAATCTGTGTTCAGGGAGTTGGGACTTTTGCTTTAGTTCAACCTGTCAGATTCCTGTTTTGGTCTAATTCTTACCTTGAAAACACACAGACTTTGACATTCAATGCAATGCCTTTGCTTTAGCTGCCTTTATGCTGAAGAAAGCACTAATTCTAAATGGGGTGTCTGGAAAGTTAGATGCTGAGAGTAACAGAAACAGACCCCTTGAGAAAGAGCTTCTCTCCTGAAGAAACTGTTTTTCATGAGGCAATAACTGGGAAAGTCACTAACTCTGGCTTCTACAGGAAACAGCTTGCCTGATGCAGAGGGTGGGGCCCTCTCTTATTTCTCTAAACACATTTGGAGAAAAAAAAAAGGCTCAAATACCAAAAGACAATTTTAACCCTCAAATCCCAGAACCCAAGGTCAACCAAAGGTCACATGCGTAATTAAGCCAGAGTGTTGGCAATCTCTCTCCCCGTCCCTTTTGAAATCTAGAACTAAAATCCAAGCCATGAAAACACAGCTTGCACGTTCTACATCAGAGGTACCTGTGATTTATTAAGTGGTAGGAGGTGCTGGTCAGGGCATCGGGTTAAACATTGAAAAAGACTCCTGCTCCCACGGCTGCCCATTTTCCTGAAACCTACTTTAAACCCTATCAAAGTTTTCATAAAGACATTCCTAATACCATTGTGCTGTAAATCCTGTCTGATCCAACCTTCAAATATTTATGTAAACTGAAATATGTCTGGAAAGAAGTCAAAACAAAACAAATATGCCACATAATCTCATTCCATGGGATCCCTCCTCCCTCATTTACATTCAAGCGTAAACCTCTCCAACTGGCTCCCAACTGTTAGGGCTACTTAATTAGTGATAATTGCTGAGCCTATGCCTTTGAATGCACTGATTGCCTTATGTCTTGCAACCAATTTAGTGTGAGTTTTCAGCATGTGTGAAAAGCGTTGGTAGTAATATTTTTTAGTCATTACAGATAAGTGTAGTTGGTTTAGTCTCCCTATGACTTGCTGCAGCAATAATTAGTGCTTTTAAGACATCTCCAGGTTGGTCACAATGTATTCCTTAAGCTGTGAACTCCGCCTCTGCCTTTACTCTGTCATTAGAGTAAGCTGTTTCTCTTGGGGATCATTTTGGGTGAAGCGCTCTCCCTCAGTTTCAGATGTTGTTTGCTAACGATAATTTGCGTCACTTGCAAGTTGTAGCAACATCAGGATCTCACACTCTATCTCTTGGCCCATGATACCATGTAATTAGAGTGAAAAATGGGAAAGAATTTTAAAGTGACTGTGCATTCATATTATAGTTCTAAAACCCAAGGGAAGGACAAAGGAAGTAGCCATTTGTGTTAATAATGAGATATTCTTTGGACAGTAACCTTTTAATACTAGAGTTAAAAATGGAAGTAAATGGTCTTTACTTGTTTAATTTCAGAATGATTTTTGGTTTTTATTAATTCATCCCATGAGCCCTGGTGGTGCAGTGGTTATGTGTTCTGCTGGGAACTGAAAGGCTGGTAGTTAACCCACCAGTCACTCCATGAGTGTCAGTCTGCTTCTGTAAAGCTCACAGCCTTAGAAACTCTGTGGGGACAGTTCTACTCTGTCCTATAGGGTCAGTATGGATTGGAATCGACTCAATGGCAATGGGTTTTTTCTAACAGGTATTCATTCGTCCAACATTTACTGGACACTTATACTGTGCTCTGTTCAGACAGAGGATACTAAATTAGCATGAATGGGAGACAGATCCTACTTCAAGGGATCCACTTCACATACCATACCTTACTTGAGATTTACTACCGTCTTGTGAGGTAAGAAGGAGCTCCGGTGGCATAGTGGCTAAAACATTTGGCTGCTAACCAAAAGATCAGCACCAGACACTCAGCAGAAGAAAGATGAGGCAGTCTGCTTCTGTAAAGATTTACAGCTTTTGAAACCATTTGGGGAAGTTCTACCCTGTCCTTCGGGGTTGCTGTGAGTCAGAATCAGCTCAGTGGCAATGAGTTTGGTTTGTGAGGTAGGGACAGAAGATACCAATTGTCTCATTTTACAGATGAGGAAATTGAAGCTTGGACACACAGCTAATGAAGGTCAAAATTAGAAACCAAATCTCCTGACTCCAAGCCTAGGCTTTCTCCCTTACATCTTGAAACCACAAGGGTAAGGGAATAGGGCAAATAAAATGGGCTTGTAAAAACAAAATGGCAGTCACAATCGCACTTCACTGACTGCTCAGAGCTAGATTCACCAGGACTAAATCGTCTGGGCAGTGCAAAATGTATAATGTATAATCGGTCAGGAGAACAGCATGCTCTATCCTTAACCAACTGACAAGTTGCCGCCAAGTTGATTCCAACACATGCCAATCCCATGTGTGTCGGAGTAGAATTACGTTCCGTGGGGCTTTCGACAGCTGATTTTTTTTGGAAGTAGATCACCAGACCTTTTTTCTGAGGGGCTTCTTGGCAGACTCCACTGCCAACCTTTTGGTTAGCAGGTAAGAGTGCTAACCATTTCTACTGCCCAGGGACTCCCATTCTGCCCTTCTCATACTCTATCTAAACTGCAGGTAATCAGGACTAGTCTGGGAAGATTTCATGAGACTAAACCTTGAGCAGAGCTGAAAAGAAGCTCAGTTTGGGTTAGCTGGATACTGCAGATGAGGTGAGTGGCATGTGGTTCTGGTGAGATGTATTGTGGGGGGTGAAGGCAAAATTATTTTCTTGGCTTGAACAGAAAGCCAGATTGAAGCAAGAGATAGAGATAGCCTTAAGAATGTGGGGCCAGGGTGGTGGTAATGATGGCTCTGCGACCAGGATCAAGGTTAGCTTCATGAATGTGTTACCTGTGCAATCACGTAGGGACCCGTACTCAGAAATGCTCTGAAGTCAGCATCTTAATATTTGTAATAATTTTCAAGTAACGGGTCTTGTATTTACATTTTGTCCTGACTAGGAATTTTACTTTATTGCCTATACTGTTTCAGTTTTAGTGTATTAGACTACACCTACCCACTGCCATCAAGTCGGATCTGACCCATAGTGACCCCTCCTTGGGTTTCCGAGGCAGTATCACTACAGAAGTAGATTGCCCAACCTTCCTTCCGAGGAGTGGTTGATGTGTTTGAACCGTCAGCGTTCTGGTTAGCAGTCAAATGCCTTAGGCACTATGTCACCAGTGCATTAGACTAGTATTACTGAGTGTTAGACCAGTTTGTGTATTAGATTAGACTAGCATTTTGTATGACCAATGATACTCTTGCTACTGCATGTAGGATCAACTGGAGAGGTCAAAGGATGAAAGAGTGAAGAGAAATGTGTTTTTATTATACGTCATTTAACTTAAAGTAACTGTAGCTTAATAGAAGAGCAGGAAAAAAAAAGTACAGCAAATATTCAATTCCTGGCTTTGTCCAGAGCTAAAAAGCTGTAGTAATGAGTTTGTGTAAGGAGAAGAGAAAAGCATTAAATTGATTTATTTAACCTATGCATTTCTTGTTGTATGTTTAATAGCCAAATATAAATAGAATATTCTTTTCCTGAATTCCTTGAGTTTCTGAGGCATCAGGGGAGTTGCTAGAATGGAATGCAAGAGGTGTTTGGCTCAAGAGTGCTGCAGAATAGATCTTTAGTTCAAGATACATATAGAGAAAATCTGAGGAATTTATTCAAATACTGGGTACCCAAGGATCAGTTGTTGTTGTTAGGTGCCACTGAGTCGGCTCCTACTCATAGCGACCCTATGAGTTTTGTTCGTACAACAGAATGAAACCTTGCCTGGTCCTGCACCAGCCTCACAATCCTTGTGATATCTGAGCCTGTTGTTGCAGCCACTGTGTCAGGCCATCTTGTTGAGGGTCTTCCCCTTTATTGTTGGCCCTCCACTTTACCAAGCATGATATCCTTCTCCAGGGACTGGTCCCTTCTGACAACATGACCAAAGCAAGTGAGACAAAGGCTGGCCATTCTTGCTTCCAAGGAGCATTCCAGTTGCACTTCTTCTAGGACAGATTTGTTAATTTTTTTTGACAGTCCATATTACTTTCAGTATTCATTGCCAAAACCACAACTCAAGAACATCAACTCTTCTTTGGCCTTCCTTATTCACTGTCCAGATCTCACATGCATATGAGTAGACTGAAAATACCACAGCTTGTGTTAGGCTCACCTTAGTCTTCAAAGAAACATCTTCGCTCTTCAGCACCTTAAAGAGGGCTTTTGCAGGAGATTTGCCTGCTGCTTCCATTATTGTTGATTGTGGAACAAACTAATATGAAATCTTTGACAACTTCTATTTTTTATATTGTTCAATAATTTCCACATTCTGTTGATCACCTTGCTTTGGAATGGACACAAATATACACTTTTTCCAGTTGGTTGGCCAAGTAGCTGTCTTCCAACTTTCTTGGCATAAACCTGTGAGTGTTTCCAGTGCTGCATCCGTTTGCTGAAACAACTCAATGGGTATTCCATCAATTCCTGGAACCTTGTTTTTCACCAATTCCTTCAGTGCAGCTTGAACTTCTTTCTTCAATGCCATCAGCTCTTGATCATATATTACCTCTTGTAATGGTTGAATGTTGACCAATTCTTTTTGGTACACTTACTCTGTGTATTCCTTCTATCTTCTTTTTGATGCCTCTTGCAGTATTCAATGTTGCAACTCAGAGCTTGAATTTTAAAAAAAATTTTTGAATTTTTTCTTCAGTTCTTTCAGCTTAAGAAATGCTGAGTGTTTTCTAACTTTGTATCTTTGCACATTTGATTATAATGCTTTACTTTGTCCTCTTGAGCTACTCTTGGAAACCTTCTGTTTAGCTCTTTCATGTCATCATTTCTTCCATTTGCTTTAGCTACTCTACATTCAAGAGCAAGTTTCAGAGTTTCTTCTGACATTCATTATGGTGTTTTGTCCCTTTCCTGTCTTTTTAATGACCTTTTGTTTTCTTCATGTATGATGTTCTTAATGTCACCCTACCACTCATCTGGTCTTTAGTTATTGGTGTTCAATGCATCAAATCTATTCTTCAGATGATCTCTAAATTCAGGTGGGATATAATCAAGGCCATATTTGGACTTTTGTGGACATGCTTTAATTTTCTTAGCTTCAACTTGAACTTACATATAAGCAATTGACTGTTCCTCGGTTAACTCTTGGCATTGTTCTGACTGATGGTATTGAGCTTCTCCATTGTCTCTTTCCACGGATGTAGTCTATTTGATTCCTGTGTATGCCATCTGATGAGGTCTCTGTGCATAGTTGCCAGTTAGGTTGTTGAGAAAAAGTATTTGCGATGAATAAATTGTTAGTCTTACAAAATTCTATTAAATGGTCTCTGGCATAATTTCTATCATCAAGACCATATTTTCTAACTACCGATGCTGCTTCTTTGTTTCAACTTTCACATTTCAATCACTGGTAATTATCAATGCATCTTGATTGCATGTTTGGTCAATTTCAGATTTCAGAAGTTGGTAAAAAGCTTCAATTTCTTCATCTTTGCCTTTAGTAGTTGATGTGTAAATTTGAATAATAGCAGTATTAACTGGTCTTCCTTGTAGGGGTATGGATATTATCCTATCATTGTCAGTATTGTACTTCAGAATAGATCTTGCAATGTTCTTTATGTTATTGAATGCAACACCGTTCCTCTTCAATTTGTCATTCCCGGCATAATAGACCATATGATTATCTGATTCAAAATGGCCAATACAAGTCCATATCAGCTCACTAATGCCTAGAATATTATGTTTTATGCATTCCATTTCTTTTTTGATAGCTTCTAATTTTCTTTGATTCGTAATTTGTACATTCCATGTTCTGATTATTAATGAATGTTTGCAGCTGTTTCTTCTCATTTAGAGTCATGCCACATCAGTAAATGGAGGTCCTGAGAGCTTTACTCCATCCATGTAATTAGATCAATTCTATTTTGAGGAGGCAGCTCTTCCCCATTTGTATTTTGAGTGCTTTCCAACCTGAAGTGCTCATCTTCTGGCACTATATCAATGTTTCACTGCTATTCATAGTATTTTTGGTGGCCATTTTTTTTCAGAAGTGGATTGTCAAGTCCTCTTTCTAGTCTCCCTTAATCTGGAAACTCCACCAAAACCTGTAAACTGTTGGTGACCCTTGTTGGTGTTTGAAATACTGGTGGCATGGCTTCCAGCATCACAGCAACATGCAAGCCACCAAAGTATGACAAACTGACAGACAAGTGGTGGAACAACATAATAGTCTCAGGTTATATTTAGTGAGGGCTTATTATGTGTTAGGTACTCATCCAAGCACTTTCAAGTATAAATTCATGTAATCCTCACATTTACCCTGTCAGGTAGGTACTAGCATTATCACCTAATTTGATAAATGTGGAAATGAAGGTTCAGAGAGTATAAGAACTTTGCTCAAGGATGCACAGTTGGTGTTTATTGGTATTGGATTTGAACTCTAGCAGTCTGGCTCCAGCACCCTGTCTCTTAATTGAGCTCTTTGCCTCTCAATGTCCTTCAGTTGATGAAGAAAGATGAAAAATATCTGTAAACAAGTTTTCTCACATGTTCAGTTCTAAAAACTGAAGTCTTTTTCAACATTCACCCACCACTTCTAAAACAGAGAGTGCAGGGAGGGGGTGAAAAGGTAAATTTCTGGCACTTGCTATGTGGACTCTGGTAGCAGGGAAATGCTTGGAGAAAGAGGTTCCGGACCTAAAAGATGTTGATACTATTGCTTTCAATGACTCTCTTCTCCTTATAGAATTGCTGGGAGTGGAGAGTCTCATATTGGCCCCTGTACAAAGTGAGAAAACCAAACTCAAAACCAAACTCACTGCTGTCGAGTCGGCCCCGACTCATAGCGACCCCTCCTTGGGTTTCCGAGGCAGTATCACTAGGAAAGTAGATTGCCCAATCTTCCTTCCAAGGAGTGGCTGGTGGGTTTGAACCACCAGCCTTCTGGTTAGCAGTTAAATGCTTTAGGCACTACACCACCAGAGCTCCTTGTCATGGCTTATTTGTTTCAAAAGGTCAAGGAGGGATCTGCTGGGTTCTTTGTGACTCACCAGTCTTCCTCCAAGTGGGGAATCAGAGCTCCCACAAGGTGTGGTAGATGTATCCAAACTGGTGTGACTCACCCAGGAGTTATAGCCCTCCACTGCTAGATTTCTAAGGATCTGCCCTCTCCCCATGTTAAGAGTATGAGTTAGTTCTACAGCATAGGTATTTTTATAGGCGAATGTTCTTTAAATAGGTGCACAATTTATCTCTATTGATTTTTCTGTTGACTATTGCTCTATCATCCAGTTCAATCAACTTAGCTTAGCACCATTCCTTATAAAGAAACAGGTATTAAATTTCACTAAGGGTTTATCTTGACCCTTATCTGTATGGTCTCTTAATGTTCAATAGGTTTTCAGCATTTAAAACGCATGCTTTTAAATGGAATGTTTATTCAACCTCCTCAGGTACTAAAAGAGAGTGGCAGTAAAAATAGACTTAAAAAACAAAGAGGAAGAGTGAAAAACAAATTGGAATAAAAGTTTGTGACTAACGTCTTTGAATTTAGGTATATAAAGGGTGCTCATGAAATCACTCTCAGTTCTCAAGAGGTTTAGTGTTTGAGATTGGAGTCTTTGTGGTGAGATTGTGTCCCAACTCACCCTTCATGCCTAGGATCTGCATTCTTTTCCTCTTCCAGTGCTGCTTAGAGATCAGTTCATTTTATAGCATAAACTTGTAGATGAGCCAGTTTGGAAAAAAAAAAATTGGGTGGGTCTAACACATTGTCTGGTCCCTGGGTGGTGCACATGAACAAGCACTGACTACTAACCAAAAGGGTGGTGATTCAAACCCATCCAGAAGCACCTTGTAAACAGGCCTGGCCATCTGCCTCTGAAAGGTCACAGCCTTGAAAATCCCATGGAGCAGTTCTACCCTGCACAAATGGGGTCACTGTGAGTAGTTGCTTGACAGAAGCTGTCTGGTCACATTTTGTCAGGTTCCTAGAAGTAGACCCTGAGAAGAGGGTTCATATGTAAGTGATTTAGTAATAAAGTACTCTTATGACGAACTGGGAATGGTAGAAAGGCCAGTAAGAAGAGAAAGTCAAGCAAGATTTTGATTTCAGGTGAAGTGTCCCCCCTCCTCCCTTAGACTGATCCTAAGGGAAGTTTGAAGTCTAAATTACTCCGTAGAGTTTGTCCTAGCTTGAAGCAGGAGAGCTGGTCTTTCAATCCATTCCTTCTCCTGCATCTGTCAGTCATTGGCTATGTGCTGCTTAAACTCTAAACCCAAACCCCTTTCCGTTAGGTGGATTCCTACTCATAGCAACCCTATTGTTGTTGTTATGTGCCATCGAGTCGGCCCCAACTCATAGCGACCATTCCTTGGGTTTCCGAGGCAGTATCACTACGGAAGTAGGATTGCCCAACCTTCCTTCCGAGGAGTGTCTGGGGGATTAGAACCGCCAGCCTTCTGGTTAGCAGTCAAGTGCTTTAGCCATTATGCTACCAGAGCTCCTATAGGACAAAGTGATACTGCCCCACAGGGTTTCCAAGGTTGTAATCTTTATGGAAGCAGAGTGCCACATATTTCTCCCACACTGGTGGGTATACTTATATAAGGAGCTCTGGTGGTGTAGTGCCTAAGGCATTTGACTGCTAACCAGAGAGTTAATTGGTGGTTCAAACTCATCAGCCACTCTGCAGAAGGAAGGCCAGACTATCTACTTCCATAAAGATTTACCACCTCAGAAACCCAACAGGGATCTCTATGAGTTGGAATTGACTCAATGGCAGTGCTTTTTTTCTTTGCTTTTGTATACCTGTACAGGTAGTCCCCAATTTATGATGTATTTGAGTCACCACAAACTGCACTCACAACCATCTGTGTGTCTGGAATATTGCATCTTCCTGAGAGGAAGTTATGGGAAAACGCATGCAGGGGATATAGGGGGGAAAAAATGCTGCATTATGTGAACATACTCCAAGGATTTAATCAGGATAACATGATGGAAAAGATTGGTGGGAAAATCATCTATATGACAAGAATGCTGAATTTAGGACTTGATACTGCCAATGTGGAACAGCTCACAGATTAAAAAGAAGGGGTATTGACAAACAAGACTTCTGGTTTTGAAGAGGAAAGAAATAATAAGGAAGAGGAAGGAGAGAAATTGTCAAAAATTTTTACTGTGAAAGTACTAGTTAGACTTTTTTTCTAAACTAAATCATGGGTTTCAGTAACTTGAAAACATGAACCAAAGTGCTGATCATTTTGCTAAAATCAATAGGCAGACTTCGGAAGCAGTGATATGTTACCACAAAGTACATGACAAAAAAAAAAAAAACAGAAAAGAATCATACAGACAACTTGCACTAATTTTCTGAATAGAAATGCCATCCCTATTTCAAGGGATAATCCAGGTGATCCAGAATCTTCCACAAGTGGAGCTATTATCACAAATGTCAAAATGCCAGTGTCATCCAACTCTTATTCATCATTAGCATACATTTTTATGATTTGTGTATTTTTTATGTATGTAAGTATTATGATCTTCATCAACAAGTACTTCAAATTCTCTTCAATTTCAGAAGCAAGGTTATATTATCTGCATATTACAGTTTCTTAATGGGTCTTCCTGATACTACATTCTTCTTCACATAGTCCAGTCTCTTAGATTATTTGCTGAGCACATATATTGAATAAGTATTATGAAAGGATACAACCCTGATGCACCCTTTTCCTGATTTTAAACCATTCAACATCTCCTTGTTCTGTTCAAATAACTGCATCTTGGCATTTGTACAAGTAAGTGTTTTGGAATTCCCATTCTTCTCAATGTTATCCATAATTTGTTATAATCCATACAGTCAAATACGTTTGCATAGTCCATAAAACACAGGTAAACATCATTCTGGTATTCTTTGCTTTCAGCCAAGGTCCATTTGATATCCCTTGCTCCACATCTCTTCTGAATCTAACTTGAATTTCTAACAGTTCCTTGCTGATGTACTGCTGCAATCATTTTTTGAATTATCTTCAGCAAAATTGTTCTGGTTTGTGGTATTAATGATATTGTTTAATCATTTCCATGTTCCCATCACTTAGGAAAGGGCACAAATATGGACCTTTTCCAGTAGATTGGCCAAGTAGCTGTCTTCCAAATATCTTGGCATAGTTGAAATGTTACATCTTGTGGTAGTTAAGGGTATGTGTCATCTTGGCTGGGCCTGGTTTTAATGGCTGGGCAGCTGGTTGTAGTTATTCCTCATGATAAGACTTGCAATCAACTCCCTGGTAGAATCTGCAGTGAGCAGTTGAGTAGCTGCTTTTAGGATGTGGTCTGCTTCCAGTATATAAGGAGAAGTGTTGAGAAAGGTGCAGTGTAGTAAATTACTTTGTGTGGCTTTTCTACCCATAAGTCTTTGTAAACTCCAAGGTGGGATTTTCTATGAGCAACTGAGGAGCTCCTGATGGCTGAAGTTGTCCACCTGGAGTATTTCTGTTGGGCGTGGCACAATACAATGTTCTGGGAGGTTCCCACTCTCACGTGCTTAGAGTTCTGATGCTGTGATTGGCTAGTTTGACCACCCTTCCGGGCTCAAAAGGAGGCCTCCTGGAGGCAGAACTCTCTCTGACTGCTGGTGGAGGAAGATGTGCTGCTGAAAGAGACACGTGCCCCTGAAAGAGACACGTACTGCTGGGAAAGAGACACAAGAGACATCCATTGCTGAGTGAGACACCGAGGGACCAGCACTGCTGGGAAAGAGACTGTGAGAGACTGTTGGCTGAGGGACGGTGGGCTGGGAGAGAGACTGAGCGTTCTTCCTGAACTTGAGTTGTAGCCTGGTGCTTCCCTAATAAACCCCATAATCTGTGAGCTCTGTGTGGCCACTGCAGTGAATTATCGAACCCAGGAGAGAGGTGGTGGGTGCTTTGGAAGGAACAGTTGGTGAAAGGGCTGGAGGGAGGCAGCATGTCTGGCCTTGTAGGAATAGGCCTTGGGTTACTGCTGGTAATCCTGTCTTCCTCTTGGAGGGTTAGAGGAGGTCAGAACATGTGGCTTCCTTGCCATTTTTGCAAAAGGCCTTGGCAGCTTTTGGCATGCTTGAATCCTGTATGTAGCCGAGTCATTATTCGGCAGCCTGTCATGTTGTCTGCTGATTTTGGGACTCTTAATGGACTTGAATCAATGGCCTATCATGTGGTTTGGTAATATTGGGACTGTGCCTTTTTACTTGTGGACTTTGGGTTTGTCAGCGTCAGCAGCCAGCAGCTGCCTGAGTGAACAGAGCCTCCAGCTTCAAAGGGCTGGGAGAAAGAGGCAGAGCTGAAGCCCAAAGTTGAGGAGCTTTCACCCAACCCCTAGAGCTGGCACTTTGAACTCAGACTTGTAGCCTCAAAAATGGTAAACTCCTGTTTATTTTCTGTTAGAGCAGCACTAAAAACCAAAAACCAAACTCACTAGAAGTAACCAAAACACATCTGTTTGTTGAAACATCTAAATGGGTATTCCATCAGTTCCTAGAGTCTTATTTTTCACCAGTGCCTTCAGTGCAGCTTAGGCTTCTTCCTTCAGTGCCATTGGTTCTTGATCTTCTGTTACCTCCTGAAAGGGTTGTACACTGACCAATTCTTACAGAAATAGACTGCCTCATCTTCCTTCCATGGAACAGCTGGTGGGTTTGAACCACCAGCCTTCTGGTTAACAGTCAAATGCCTTAGGCACTATGCCACCAGAGCTCCCATTGTTGTTGTTGTTGTATGCCATCAAGTCAGACCCGACTCATAGCGACCCCTCCTTGGGTTTCTGAGGCAGTATCACTATGGAAGTAGATTGCCCCATCTTCCTTCCGAGGAGTGGCTAGTTCCCATTAGAGACCCTCAATAAATGACCCTATTATTATTTTTCCTGTTCTTATCCACAAAATAAGGAGCTCTTACGGCATAGTGCTTAAGGCCTTTGACTGCTAACCAGAAGGTTGGAGGTTCAAACCCACCAGCCATTCCATGCAAAGAAGATGGGGCAATCTACTTCCATAAAGACTTACCATCTTGGAAACCAAATGAGGGTCACTATGAGTCATTATCAACTCAATGACAGTGAGTTTGGTTTTGGTTTTTAGCATAAATACTTTGAAAGCACAAAAAAGAAGACAAACCAGAATTGGTTCTAACATTTTAGTAATTTAGAACTTTTCTGTTTTGAGGATCAAGCTCCAATGATCTAAAATTTGTCTCTGTTAGGTATCATTCTGCTGTAGTTGTTAACCAATACCAGGTAGCCCAGCCACAGAGCAACCTTGGGTGAAATGTTTAATACCCCAAATTTGTCTGTGACTTGAACTTCTGAATACCACAGTCTCTCCATTTCAAATGAATACCTCTTTAGAAAACTTACAGTCCTTTCTAGGACCTCACCATGCCTGGCCAGAATATTATTGGTGTTTGGCAAAACCCCTTTTCTGGCTGTAGAGAAGTTGGGTTGTGGTTGTTTTGGGCATGATGATGCTGTTGACTCACTCTACAGGGAATCTAAGGAGCGAGGTCTGAGAATTAAGCCCCCAGCCTCACCACCATACTCTCAGCTGACCGCTGAAGGAAAGAGTAATATAACAAGAGTGGGCAGTTTAAATGCACCGTAGACCCACACACCTAGTCCTCTCCAGTGTCATTCATCAGCATCTTCTTCCTTAATTAATGGGTGGAGCATAGCCATATATGAACTTGAGTTGTGACTAGAGGGTGCAGTTTTTGCTCTGTTCCCAAACTTCCAGCTCCATATCCAAGGCTCAGAAAAGCAGGACTTGGGTGAAAAGAACAAGTCACACCACCGTTTCCACTCTTCTCCATCTTCAGCTCTCCAATATCAAAATTCAAATATAGAATCCTTAGCACTGATACAGCTGGCAGCTTCCTGAAGGCTTGAAGCTCATCTTTCCTCCCGTTCCTTCTCCATGCTTCCATCTCACCTCCTCCACTTCAAGTGGGTTCACCAAACCTCTTCCAAATTGAAAGAACTATTTTTGAAATACCTTTGTGATTATAGTTTACACATTTAATTAGAAGCTAGGAATTAAGCTCCCAAACACAACAAAATGAAAGTTTGAGATTTTCCCCATAAAACTCCAGCTTTCCCTGCACGTAGGCTGACTCATCCATCTGTCTTCTATTCCCCACCCCCTCTCCCCTACTTTTCTCCAGCACTTGTCTTTTATGCTGAAGTCATCTAATTTTTCACCTGGATTTGGAAAACTGTTGAGGTCTAATTCACCCTCAGCAGGGATATGGAAAGTAATTCTTTGTTGCAGGAACAGTAGGAGAAGACTACACTCCTTGAGTTTGGGATCCGCACAAAGACTTACTAACTCATTTCTACAATGAGAACAAACTATAAATGCACTGTTAAATGTGGGAAAGGAGGAATATCTTACTTGTATGATTTGATTTTAAATGACACATCTAGAAGACTGGAATATGTGACTTAGTTCCTTCTGTGAATTGAGATAAAATGGTTGTAATTTTATTGCTCTGTTTTCTGGCTGTAGGGCCCTGTGAAAGAATGTTTTTTCTCTTGCTTTTGGTGGGAATCAGACATTTGTCAATTTAGCATATATTTAAAATATTTTGGCTTTGGAAAACTGTACTGATGGCCTTCTCCTTTTAGTCAAAATTAATCTTGTCTTCCTCTAGCTCTCGTGGCTTGTTATTCATGGCTCTCATTTAGCACTTCTCAGACTTTTTAATTCTATAGTGACTTATTTCTGTGTGTCTCCTATATCACATCTAAAGTTCTATGTGGAGAAGAACTATGTCTTAACACATCTTTGTGTTTGTTTAGGTCTAACCTAGTTCTTTATATATGGTAAAAACCAAAAACCAAATGCACTGCTGTCGAGTGGGATCCGACTCATAGTGACCCCTCCTTGGTTTTCTGAGGTGGTATCACTATGGAAGTAGATTGCCCTACTTTCCTTCTGAGGAGGGCTGGCGGGTTTGAACCACCAGACTTCTGGTTAGCAGTCAAATGCCTTAGGCACTATGCCAAATATATGCAAAATGAAATTGAATTCTGGGAGGTCACACAAATATAAGCTCTGAGTGATAGCAACAATCACTTTGTAGCAGATGCTGTTGGCCTCCTACACATATCCTCTAGGCCAACGGAGGCTTCAACTGCAGGCAATTGCTGTACAAACTGACAACTTTCTTTTTCTCTCTGACTGATGGCATTCTTTGGCCATGCAAGTGAGCTTGGAAGGACACAGGTGAGGCTGCACACACCAGGAATTTAGTGCTCTAGGAGCAACCCTTGACCAAAAAGAAGTAGGGATGGGGATAAAAAAACACAGTTTTCTCAACCCTCACAGAGAATTTCAGAGGAGTGTTTTACTAACTCATTTCTACAAATGAGACTTCTAGAGGGTCTTTGTCAGCGAATTTCTTTGCACAGTCTCCTAGAGGATTTCTGTCAGGAGTAAGCCCTAGTTGCCCATGGTTCCTTAAGATACTTTCTATTCACATTCTCTCATTATGCTTCCTGGGATCACCACCCAAATTAACTACGTCACCCAAATCCTTTCCCCAGAGGAACTGCCTCAGGAAGAATCCAGACAAAGATCCTTTTCTATTTAAAATTTAAAAGTATCAGAGATGATGACCATCAAGGAGAAAACCAAACCAAAACTCACTGCCATTGAGTTGAATCCCACTCATACTGACCCCCTTTGGGTTTCTGAGGCTGTAAATCCTTATGGAAGTAGATCACTCCATTTCCTTCCACAGAGCAGCTGGTGGATTTGAACCACTGACCTTCTGGTTAGCAACCAAATGCCTTATCCACTACACCACCAGAGCCCCTTGTCTACCTGTTGTCTCCGCCCTTCAAAGGTTCGTTGGAAAGAAACAGAATTCTGTTAGGGAGCCTGAGGGAAGATTAAAATTCTAATTCTGGCCATCAAATGGAGCTGATGCCATTTAGAAAGGTTCAAGGTAAAGAAGTAAAACTGCAAGCTTAAAGTGGGGGGTGAAGGAAATCTTTGAGGAGTTTCGGTCAGTTTTGACTCATGGCAACCTCATGTGTGTCAGAGTAGAACTGTGCTCCATAGGGTTTTCAATGGTTGTTTTTGGGGAAATAGATTGACAGAATTTTCTTCCTAGGCATCTCTGGATGGATTTAAATCTTCAACCCTATAGTTAGTTGCTGAGCACATTAATGGTTTGTGCCACCCAAGAACTCCTCACCGAGGAACAGAACCATTAAATGGTTCAGACAGACCAAATGAGAACAACAGGTAAATGATGTAGGTGGAAGAAAGGGCCTTCGGACCTAGAGCCACAGGACAGAGGTGAGGGAGCAGGCATTGATCACCATTCTATAGCCTGGGTTGGTGGGGAACAGTTTGGCCATATTGGGGCAGGATCCAAGAGAGCAAGAAGCAGAGGGTAGGAGAGGAGCTGGGATTCCTCTGCTAATGCAGCCAATTAGGATCACAGTCAAGCTTGGAACTCAAGCCTCAGTAATTTAGAACTTGTCTAGGTTTGCCTGCTTTATGTGCTAAATAATGCTTCATTATTTGGTAAAAGCATAGGAGCTCTGATGGCGTAGTGCCTAAGGCATTTGACTGCTAACCAGAAGGTGACAGTTCAAACCCACCAGCCCCTCCTCAGAAGGCAAGTTGGGCAATCTACTGTTGTAGTGATAGTGCCTTGGAAAACCAAGGAGGGATTGCTATGAGTCGGATCTGACTCGATGGCAATGAGTTAGGTGTTAGTGCTATAATGGAAGCACCTAACAGTGCACATGTTTGTTTTGATTTTTTTTTTTTTTTAATGAAGCCATGTTTATAGTGCTTCACAAGACAGAAATAAAAATATTATCCACTAAGTTTTGCCTGCAGGGTTAAGTGGAAGATATCAGGAGATCCTGGCTCTCAATGACCAGCTCTGGGACTCTGGACAAGTCACTGAGCAATTCATTTGTTTCCTCATTTGTAAAACTAGATGGAGAGGGAGAGAGTGCTAAGCCATCCATCTCTAATAGTCTTTGAAATTCTGCGAGCCTAAGTGGGATTGTTGGGTCTGGAGAGGCTTGTGTGGGCACATTCTGTAGGGTACAGCTGGTTGACGTGGGGGAGGGACTGGCTCCTATAGATATGAGAATGTGAGAGCCTTTCTGCCGGTTCTTTTAATTGAAACAATTTGGCATCTGACTTAATAAGTCCCGTTTGTATGGCTGTTTTCCCTTTGCCTAACTTGCTTCTTTTCATATATCCCCCAAAACCAAAGCCATTTACACTGAGTTGATTCCAACCTATAGCAACCCTAAAAGACAGAGTGGAACTGCCCCATAGGGTTTCTAAGGCTGTCATCTTTACGGAAGCAGGCTGCCACCCTCTTTCTCCTGCAGAGCAGCTATTGAGTTTGAACCAGACTTGCTGGTTAGCAGCTGAGCACTTTAACCACTATGCTGCCATGGTGCCTCCCCACAAAACACCCAAAGCTAAATGAATGCCTTTAATTTCAAAGTAATTTTCCCTTTTAAAGGCCCTGCACCCTGTTCTGAGTGGCAGAGGAAAAGTAAAAGCTCTCAGGAAGGCTTGAGGGAAGAATAAGGATCTTGTCTGGGCCGCGTGTTATGCCTAACCGGCACTCACTTCCTAGCTCAGATGCTTGTCATAAATTTTAGTGCTAAAAAGGCAGAGGGCGAGCAACTGGTTCACAGTTGACCCTCTCATGCATATGGACTTTGCAAAAACACTTGATCTAATCTGAGGTCAGTCCCCTAGGTACAGACATATGCCTCACAGTTAAAACAAACAAACAAACTCACTGCCATCCAGTCAATTCCGACTCATAGTGACCTTTGGGTTTCTGAGGCAGTAAATCTTTACAGAAGTAAATTGCGTAGTCTTCCTTCTACAGAGTGGCTGGTGGGTCTGAACCACCAACCTTCTGGTTAGCAGTCAAATACCTTAGGCATTAAGCCAGAGCCTCACAGTTGCATAGAGGGAATTCCATTCTTGGGCCAACTTCCTGCTGTCCCCACCAGGTTCCTGGGCAATTTCTCCAAGACTAGTCTCCAGCGTTCTTCCTGGTCAATTTCAGTGTTGGTCTAAGTGAACAAACATCATCTTTTTATATTATTTTTATATTTATATCCTGGTTTCTAGGAATATTTGTTGTGGTAGTGGTTGTGGTGGTGGTGGTATGTGTATGTGTTGGAAAAGGTGATACACATATCTTACAAGCTTAGAAAATGTTGATAAGAGAATTTAAGCTATTTGTCCAGCATCAAAAAGTGGAACAGGAAACTAGACCTCACCTCATCATTACTTTCTTCACAAAAGAGTGTCCCACAATTCATTGTGTGTCTCAGGCCTTTGGAAATTAAAATCTAACAGAGTCCTTTTCCTACTTAACTTGTGTGCTTTGGAAGTTGTTTTTTAATTATCCCCAAATTCATGATTCTATAGTTTCCACGGGAGCTCTGGTAGCATAGTGGCTAAGGCACTTGACTGCTAACCAGAAGGCTGGTGGTTCAAACCCACTGGCCACTCCTCGGAAGGAAGATGGGGCAATGTACTTCCATAGTGATACTGCCTCAGAAACCCAAGGAGGGGTCGCTATGAGTCGGGTCCGACTCGACAGCACATAACAACAACAACAACAATAGTTTCCACAAACACTTTTTGTAGGCTGTTGTTGTTGTGTGCGATGAAGTAGGACTGCCCTGCAGGGTTTTCTACTCTGTCATTTTCATAGAAGCAGATCACCAGGTTTTTCTTCTGCAGAGCTGCTGGTGGGTTTCACCTGATGACCTTTCAGTTAACAGCCAAGAGCTTAACCATTGCACCACCATGACTCCTTTCTGTGAGCTACCTACTATGATTTTTATAGTCTAGGCAAAAATTAAGTGAAGAAATCTTGCTGTGGTGGTAGGGGAAGGGGAGTGGGGAAACCTCATAGTTGGGGTCTGTGATTTCCAAATTTACCATTGCTACTGATGTATTTGCATTATTCTGAGAAGTCAATTGATTAATTGTGACCACTAAAGATGGCATAGTCCTGAGCCCAGGTTCCCCGCCAGCAGCAGCCAGAGTGACTGCTTGGGTCTTTTTTCTCTAATCTGACTCTGGAGCCCAGAGCAATCTCATTCTTTTTTTTTTTTTTTTTCATTTATCAAGCATTTATGGTGCTCTTGTCATTAAAAATAAAAACAAGCCAGTTACCCTTGAGTGGTTTCAGAGTCATGGAGACTCCATAGAAGAACTGTACTCCATAAGGGTTTTAATGGTTGATTTCTCAAAAGAAGATTGTCAGGCTTTTCTTCATAGGTGCCTCTGTGTAGACGCGAACCTCCAAACTTTGAGTAAGCAGCTGAGCACTCAAGGGCCACCCAAGTGTTTTTAATGCTCCCCTGACTTTGAAAGAAAGAATACCTGCATTTCTCATGCACTGATTTTTTTGAGATGATAAGACTTCTGGGTAGAGTTATTGTTTAAGTAGCGGGTGGCATTATTTTTAGGAATTTAATAGCTCTTTCACTACAACCCTAAAATATCATAATGTTCATATTTGCATAATGAAGCGCAGTTTGTAAAGTGATTTTGCATATTTTATTTTATATGGTCTTCACAACAATCCTCTGAGGTAGATTGCCAAATTATCATTATCCTCAATTTATAGATGAAGCAACTGATGCATGGAGAAGTTAATGACTTACCAAGGTCAATAGCTAGCAAATGGCAGAGCCGAATCTCCAACTCAGATCTTATGACTCTTCTTAAATCAGAAGTCTTTTTCCCATTTGCCTTCTTCAGAAATGAGTGAGGAGTTATACAATGTGAAGTCATCTGAGGGCAGAGACCTTGTTGGGCTCCTCACAGATCCTAGCACAAAACGTCTGGTATACTAGGTAGTAAAACTGGCTCATTGATTGAAATCAAACCTGTCAGTGAGAGAGGGCAAAAGAATGGCCACCTTCTTATCTTCACAATACCAGACTTTAAAGATTCTGATGATAGCCTATTCTACTTTGCTCTTCCCACACTGCCCTGTACAGAACTGCACATAAATACTCTGGTGACACAGTGCCTAAGGTACTTGACTGCTAACCAGAAGGCTGGCGGGTCAAACCCTCCAGCCACTCCTTGGAAAGAAGGTTGGTCAATCTACTTCCGTAGTGATACTGCCTCAGAAACCCAAGGAGGGGTTGCTGTGAGTCAGGTCGGACAACAACAACATGGAACATTGCATTTCCCAGCAGTCTTGGGCATTCCTGGGTAGATGACAGCCCTCCTGAGAGATAAACATTATTGAATTTGTGGAACTCCTCACTCACAATATACCCTATCTTATCTTTAGTCCCATGATGACTTTGAGGTGTCCCTTGGAGAATTTGAACTTTGTGACTGTTCCAGAGACCAGCCAAGTAGACAATTTTAATAACCTCCTGCTGAATGTCATAAAGGCAGGATTGTTAGCACTGTTTTTACACAACTGTGATGACAGAGATAAGCCAGGTACTTGTCTCAAAGTTCAGGGCTCTGGGAAAATGCTCATCTTATTTCATCCTCTGGAATCATCCTCAGCAGAAGAAAATTTATTTTAGGCTCAAATAAGCACTTATTCCAATCTGAAACCACCATTGTTAAACTTCAAGAAATCTGTATAACCTCAAGCAGGTGACACTTGATGGTTTTCTCTTTTGTTTAACATGAATTTTAATTTTTCTTGAAGGTCAACAGGCGTGACACTCAGATACTTCAGTGGATACCCATTGACCTGAGCTATTCAACTAGTATCCAGCAAGTACAAAATCTGTTTCAGATGAGCCTCTGTTCCCATTCTGCTCTGTCAGCAGGGAAGAAAGGGGACAATTATTTGGTGATAATTACTCTGATGGCAGTAATCTCTGGCAGCTGCTAGAGAAGAGACATAATTGCCTCCTACCACCCCTAACCTTTTAGAATAGAGCTTTGAAAGCTTGATAAGAGGGGCTGAAGATGTGTGAACAGCCTTGAAATAACTTTCTGTCCACTTCCATCACCCAGGCTTTAATTAAGCACAATTCATACCTCTTCAGAAACTTGATATGTGTGTAAAAGAGCTTTATAAAAGGGATGGGCCATACAAATGTTATACATTGCTACACATCATTGGGTTCCTCGTTTCCAAGTCCAGAGTCTTTCAAGGCTGCTGCCACAGGAGCCTATTTTTGTTTCCTAAGGGAGAGGGTATAATTTGAAAAGACAGATTTACTTCTGGAAATTTTGGGAAAGGATTTGAAGTGGAAGATACGTAAGTAAATATAGATGATATAATAAAGATAAATATCATTGACTGGGGGACATTGGTGGTTTATTACTAGAGTTCTCATCTTCCATAGCAGAAGATAGGGGTTTGATTCTTGGTGAGTGCACCTTATGCACAGCTATGACATGTCTGTCAGTGAGGAACAGATTTCAGCAGAGCTTCCAGACCAGGGCAGAGTAGGAAGAAAGGTCTGGTGATCTACTTCTGAAAATCAGCCATTGAACACCCTATGATCACAATGGTCTGATCCCCAACCAATCATGGGGATGGCACAAGACGAGGCATTGTTTTGTTTCATTGTGCATGGAGCCACCATGAATTGCTGAGAACAACAACCATTGATTGACAGTCTGATACCTAAAAATCCTGCTTTCTATCTGGACGTACTCCCCCAAAAGTAAGAAACCACCTCAGGCCTTTCCAAAAAGGAGTTTTCAGCCTCTTTTTCAGTGTTCTGTGGCACTGAACTTTCTTTCTTACTAGGATACTTGGAAGCAGAAGGATTCCAATTCAGATGAATATTGTAATTTTTTTGTTGTTCTCTGAGAGGCAGGTAAAAATGGGAGTCAAGATGTGTAGGTGGCAGCAGGGTAGCTGGCTATTGGTGACACAGATTGAGCTGCCTTGCTTTCACATTATAAATAAATATACTTGTTTTCATGTGCACATATATTTTGGGTGCACTTAAAAAAATTGGAAAAAAAATCTGGTATGGTAGTTCTCCATTTAAACTACTCCATCACACACTGTTAAAAATTGCCACATGTACAAAAATTCACAGTGTTTTAAGAACACACTTGAATGTATTTATTAAAATCCAGGGACAGGCTTTTGTTGTTAACCCCTCTCTATTTTCTCCATCTAGGCTGAGCCTTTGTGAATCATATTGATCATGATTCCTTTAGTTGTACAATATCTCCTCCTACTTCTCTTCTTTTCCTTTATTCCACTCCTTCCTTTCACTAATGTTGTACAATCTATTATTATTATTGCAATTTCCAGGACATCCATGATAGGATATGGCTGCTGACTGAAGGTTAGTGAGTGTTGCCATGAAGAACAAGAACAAGAGAAGCTCGATATCTCACGGGCCTGGATACCTTGGCAGCTTCTTGTTGGTACCATGTGGATCATTCTGAGAGTTCCCCACTGAGTTGGGCATATTAATTTATCCAAGTAGGAGCTTGTTGGGGAGTCCCTGAACAAAGGTGCTGTTCTTCTGCCCTGGTGAACAATGCCACTGTGGTATAGTAAATTACTTTGTGTGGCTTTTCTACCCATAAGTCTTTGTAAACTCCAAGGTGGGATTTTCTATGAGCAACTGAGGAGCTCCTGATTGCTGAAGGTGTCCACCTGGAGTATTTCTGTTGGGAGTGGCACAAAAGAATGTTCTGGGAGGTGCCCACTCTCTTAGGTGCTTAGAGTTCTGATGCTATAATTGGCTAGTTTGACCACCCGGCCAGGCTCAAAAAGGAGGCCTCCTGGAGGCAGAACTCTCTCTGACTGCTGGTGGAGGAAGACGTGCTGCTGAAAGAGACACGGGCTCCTGAGACACGCGTTGCTGGGAAAGAGACGCAAGAGACACGCACCCCGGAAAGAGACTGTGAGAGACTCTTGGCTGAGGGATGGTGGGCTGGAGAGAGAGACTGAGCATTTTTTCCTGAGCGCAAATTGTAGCTTGGTGCTTCCCTAATAAACCTTGTAATCTGTGAGTTCTGTGTGGCCACTGCAGCAAATTATAGAACCCAGGAGAGAGGTGGTGGGTGCTCTGGGAGGAACAGTTGGTGAAAGGGCTGGAGGGAGGCAACATGTCTGGCCTGGCAGGAATAGGCCTTGGGTTACTGCTGGTAATCCTGTCTTCCCCTTGTGGGATTAGAGAAGGTCAGAACATGTGGCCTCCTTGCCGTTTTTGCAGCC
This sequence comes from Orycteropus afer afer, assembly GCF_000298275.1. NCBI lineage: Eukaryota > Metazoa > Chordata > Mammalia > Tubulidentata > Orycteropodidae > Orycteropus > Orycteropus afer. The sequence goes on from NW_006921709.1 coordinate 5,899,958, forward strand.
ACCAAAAAGCACTGGCCCTTTTAAGTTGTTTCGTGGAGATAACACTATGAATTTGTTTTCCCCTGATTCCTCCCAGAGAGTTACCTGGTGCAATAACTCCTTTGGTTTTCACTGCTCTAAAACAATACTTCTCTGACTGTGACTCATATATGGATCTCCTGCAGATCTTGTTCACATGCAGGTTCTAATTCCATAGATCTGGGCTGAGGCCTGGATCTCTGCATTGCTAATGAGTTCGACGTGATGCCAGCATTTCTGGTTCATGGACCACATTTTGAGTAGCTCTGTGACATGCAGCCATGGATGGTTCCCCTGTATGGGGAAACATGAGGGGTCTGGGACCCATACTAAATCCTGCAGTGCTCTATCCTGAGCCTTAGATATAAAAAGTGGGCCTCTTTTAAGTACTTATGAAAAGTGAGGCGTGTAGCTGATTTTTAAAACTATATGACTGACTAAAATAAACAAGCAAAACCCCAGCAGTTTGTAAAGAGTATTTTGCTTGTAAATGCGTTTAAATATCTTACCTGTTATTTATGAACACCCATTTTTTTTCACCAGGCTGTCGTTTGAACAGAACAAGGGGACGCTGCATGGTTTAAAATCAGGAAGGGTGTATGTCAGGGTTGTATCTTTTTTATCATACTTACTCAATGTGTATCCTAAACAAATAATCCTAGAAACTGGGCTATATGGAGAAGAACAAGGCATCAGGATTGGAGGAAGAACCATTAACAACTTGCAATATGCCGATGACACAACCTTCCTTGCTGAAAGTGAGGATGACTTGAGGCTCTTACTGTTGTTGTTGTTTTTGCTATGTGCCGTCGAGTCTGATCTGACTCATAGCAACCTTCCTTGGGTTTCCAAGGCAGTATCACTACAGAAGTAGATTGCTCAAGCTTCCTGCCTAGGAGTGACTGGTGGAAGCTCTTACTGGTGAAGATCAATGACTGCAGCCTTCAGTATGGATTACATCTCAACATAAAGAAAACAAAAATCCTCACAATTGGACCAATAAACAATATCATGATTAACGGAATAAAGATTGAAGTTGTCAGAGATTTCATTTTACTTGGGTCTAGTTAACATCCATGGAAGCAGCAGTCAGGCAATTAGACATTGTATTTCACTGGGAAAATCTGCTGCATAAGACCTCTTTAAAGTGCTAAGAAGCAAAGATGTCACTTTGAAGACTAAATTGCATCTGACCAAAGCCATGGTATTTTCAATCGGCTCATATGCATGTGAAAGTTGGACAATGAAGAAGGAAGACTGAAGAAGAGCTGAAGCCTTTGAATTGTGGCTTGGCAAAGAATCCTGAAAATACCATGGTCTGCCAGAAGAACAAACAAATCTGTCCTGGAAGAAGTGCAGCTGGAAGGCTCCTTGGAAGCGAGAATGGCCAGACCTCATCTCACCTACTTTGTTCATGTTGTGAGAAGGGAACATTCCCTGGAGAAGGATATCATGCTTGGTAGAGAAGAGGGTCAGTGAAGAAGGGGAAGACCCTCAGTGAGATGGATTGACACAGTGGCTGCAATGATAGGCTCAAGCATAGCCAGGATTGTGAGGATGGTGCAGGACAGGGCGGTGCTTTGTTCTGTTGTACAAAGGGTCATTGAGTCAGAGCCTACCTGATGGCACCTAACAGCAACAATCATCTTTACCTTGTTAGTATTGCTAATGTGCGGCTCTCAGTCCACAGAATGCATTATGATATCTGAAAAACAGTCACATCTAGAATGATAGTAATGTTCCTTTGTATCTGACAATGAACTCACAAGTGGATGTGAAACAATCAATCAGTAACCTGTGGTCTAATTGATGGCCTTGGTCCACATGTCACTTAGAATCTGTTTATCCAGCATGTGAAGAGCTGATCTTGTTTATACCTCATCTCTTCTTTCTAAGGGATAGGTGACTTACAATAATAATCATTGTTTTTCCCTTAAAATTCTGAATCTCTATCCATATATGTTATTGAATATACCACGAACTATCAGAAAAATGAACAAATCTGTCTTGGAAGAAGTATAGCCAAAATGCTCCTTAAATGTGAGAATGGCCAGATTTTGTCTCTCATGCTTTGGTCATGTTATCAGAAGGGACCAGTCCCTGGAGAAGGATATTACACTTGGCAAAGCCGAGGGTCAGTAAAAAAGGAGAAGACCCTCAGTGAGATGGATTGCATCGTGGCTGCAACAATGAGCTCAAACAAAGCAAAAATTGTGAGGTGCAGGACCAGGCAGTGTTTCATTCTGTTGTTCATGGACTCACTACGAATTAAAACCAACTCAGTGGCAACTAAAAACCATAACATCCATATCTGAGAACTGGTTGGTAGAATTAATTTGTATCAGCTCCAAGTTTAAATAGGATAAAGCAGATGTATTTAATCACCATATTCCCATGGCTGAAGAAGAATACCTGATGAATTTTCCTTTTTTTCTCCCCTTCTCAGAAGCAGAGGGTATGGACCCCAGATTGCAGATCCACTGAGGAAGGACTCCCTCAATCATTTCTCTTCCCACGTCCTCCCAACGTGCCTTCCTTTGCCTCTTTCCTTAAGCCTGCCATAGGTTAGGAAAAGTCTTGCAGGGCTGCAGTGGGGATTTAATAAATCTCCAGCAGTCTCTGGAGCTTGTGGTCAGTGGTAATTGGGAGGGGAAAGGCAAAGCCACCACAGTGGTTGGGGAGTGAGGGAGAATGCTGGCTCTCATGTCCAACTCTCGGCAGGGCTCAGAGGGTGGTCACCTCAGGCTGGAGGCCTGGGAGGAGAAGTCCTGAGGTGAGTAGAGGGGAAATAGGCTTGGGGGTGAGGGGATGTACAGAGTCCAATGTGGTTGAAGCTCTTGAAAAAAGTCAGGCACTGTGCTGGTGCTCCTCCCATGTTACCTAATGGAATCTTCACTACAAATTTATCCTCATAGACTCATTCTACAGGGAAGAATCCATGGCTAAGAGAGGTTAAGCAAAATTATTGGGACCATTGACTTGGTAAGTAGCAATGCCAGTATTTGAACATGGGTCTGTCTTGACTCCAAATCCCTTGAGCTCTTACCCTGCGAAGCAGAGCATTAAGAAAATCAGTAAGATCTATGATAACCTAAGACAGGTGAACAGAGTGGCAGGTAGGCTGAAGTCCAGATACCAAAATAGGTTTTGCTTACATTGCTTTAAAATCCACCCCATTTAGTTAACACAGCTGGTGGTTGAAGGAGTCTTATTTTTTCAGAAAGCTAATTGAGTGCCTTTTTTGAGTTCCTTTTTCACTCTATGCAGAATTGGATTTCTAAATACTGCCTGCTCAGCTGCTAGTTACTGCGAGAGTACCTCTCAGATGTACAAGAAGCCATGGTGGTTTTGACAACACATCCCTTGATGCTGGGAACCAGAAGTTCCCAACTGGATGTTTTAGAAAAAAATCATAGAAGTCAGTTCAGCTTCTTTCGGCCAAATCACAAAATGCTAAAGTTTCCTTAAAGTGCCAGAATCTCAAAGGGTGCAAGCCTACCATGTACAAGAATACTGAGCCCTATGCAATCCTACAGGAAGAACCAAATCTCTTGAGGGTGTAGACACATTTATTTACTTAGGGGAATTTGGCCATGAGTTGAATTCCTCAGAATATTCATTATACAGAATTGGAGTTTGTATGTGTAGGAGTTATCTCTGCCAGTCTGTGTCAGACTATGTTGCACATAGGAATCATCTGAAGATCTTGCTGAGATGCAGATTCCGGTTTTGTGAGTCTGAAGAGGAACCTGAGATTCTGCATTTCTAATAAGCTACCAGGTGATGCTGATGCTGCTGGTCCACGGACCACACTCTGAGTACTGGGGATCTCCTCATCTTCCTTGTTCTTCTTCTCCAAGTCTAGTCAAGATCTCTAACTTATTTAGAGGAGGCAGGGCAAATAGCAAGAAAGGAACACGAGAATCTTCCCAGTAGAAGAATCTCAAGTAATCTCTACCGAAGCATACTACAAATGTGAAAAGACCTTATCAAAACACAAAAGTGTGGGGATGTTTGTGGTCAAGTAAGCTCTGAACAAGTTGGGTTGAAAAGTTTAACATATTTCTTTATTTCATGACTTCTTAGAGTCTACAACTGGCTGATGTTTCTTGTGACTCTCAGAATAGGACTTTTCTCAAATTCATTTGGCCAAAGAGTACTTTTTTTTTTTTTTAGTAATATGTTAAGGGCATAATATTAACAAACACAAAAAAAATCAAACTCAATGCCATCAAGTTGATTCTGACTCTTAGTAACCTCCATTGGGTTTCCAAGGCTGTACATCTTTGCAGAAGTAGATGGCCCCATCTTCCTTCCACAGAGAGAGTAGCTGGAGGGTTTGAACCACTAACCTTCTGGTTAACAGTCAAATACCTTAGACATTGTGCCAAGAGACTAGCTATTGTAGACAATGACATGGGTTGTCTCATAAGAGAAAGGAGTCTTTCCTTTATATAAAGTGTTATATAAACATGAAATTATTCCGATTCTGCATAGGATAAGAGTAATTCTAAAATAAATAAAACTTGAGAAATAAAAAAGAATTGGGCTGTCGGACAGATTGACTGGGTTACACACATGTGGAAAACATGGACATAGGGCTTTGGAAAGAGAGAACTGATATGAAAGAATGAGGATGGAATTAAGAAACTGGAAATATATGAGATTTTCATAGGGATATAGAGCAGAAAAAAGTCACTTAGGAAATCCTTGAAAGTTGGGAGCAGTTAGTTAAGGGTTTAGCTGACACAGCTAGCAATGGAAAGATGTGGAGAAACTCAGTAAAGCAGTTGGGTGAATTTCACGGGATAACGAACAATTGTCATTCCTTTTGGAGGCCAGTGTCTGACTCTGTTGCTATTTTTAGGGAATTCCCCACCTGATGAAGCAGAGCTTCACGTCATAGAGAAGCTGAACATGGCAGACACATGTTTTCCTAGTGTGCTTTGCAGTTTAAGTTATGGGTACATGACCTGAGCTCCAGCAATCAGAAGTGCTTTTCCTAGATTTTGAATCAGAGAAAAAACAGGCACTGGATGGACCTATTTTGATGAGGGTAGGATAGCAGTGACACTGTGTTTAGTTTCTAGAGCCAACAGGGGCTGTGGTTCCATTGCCAGCATCCAGGTCCAGTGCTGACTAAGCCCATACTACCAGTTGTAGCATCTGTGCCCAACAACGATGGCAGCAGTCGTTTCACTGGACCAGCTCAATGGCCTGATGTGGGGCACTGTTCTTGGGGATAGAACTTCTGAGCTGGTTCTGAGCCATTCTAGAAACTCTGAGACCTGTTTCCTTTTTTAATAACTTCCTTTTCTGCTTGAGCAAGAGTTGGTTTCTGTTGTTTACAACTTAGAATACCGAGATACACAGAGGATAAATGGAACCTCTCAACTCAGCTTGTGGTAGCTACAGAGAGGAACCACAATCTTGAACTCGAGGGTGTATTTTGGAGATTATGAAGAACTCACATATAGGTATCATGAAGTAGAGTTAACAGAGCCAGGTGAGTTGTCCATTTCACAGTTACTTTTACAGAAATCAGTTGGTGTCATAAATTATGAAAAACTACTTGCCTTCTTACAGTGGGACTGTCCCGTGTGGGTTAATGACACTAATCCTATCAAAATGGGCTGTTCCATAGCCCCAGTGATTCTTATAAGATTGAACTTGTTAATAAGGGCAGTGGCAAGGACCATGTATGTTTGGTGAAAAACTTTGGAGTCATCAGTGATGGTCACATCTTGGGAAACTGGCTACTGTCTTTGGAAAAAAGTGGCTTCTTTAGCAGTACTGACTAGTAGTCTCTGGGGAACTCTCTGTCAGACAGATATTCTGCTCCATGCCTGGACTGGGGGTTCCCACCCTCTCCCCAGGGTGCTGGGATTAGAAACCCAGGCATACTAGAAAGAGCTCAGCTGATCATAGTTTTGAGAACAGTTTTAGATGAGTAAGAAGGGTGGGTAAGTTCTTGGTTTCAGAAAAGATACTTTTAGGAAGGAGGGGGAAAAGAGACCAAGATGCAAAATCTAGCTTCCATTGGTCAGGGTCAGCTAGGGCTTGCTGTGTTAAGGGGGTTTCAGCAGCCGCTGTTGTCTCTGTCTCTCTGGCAACCAGAGAAATACACTACGCCCTTTGCAGGTGCAAATGTGTTAAAGGCTATTTCCTCCAAACAGCCCTGGCTGGCCAGCCACAGTGGCTTCAGACCTCCTCCCAGGATGGCTAGCTAAGACTTTTGATGTTTAGAGACTGAAATGTGGAAACTGAATTCAGGTGACTTTGATGACAGGGGGTACAGGCAGTACCAAGGTGGCATCCAAAGCTGGGCCTGGGACTTGACAGGGTCACTGGCATCTGCTGCTTTCACAGCCCAGCTCTCCTGCTGTGACAGCTGTGGCCATAGTAGTTCTGTCCTGGATCCTGTTGAGGAAGCTCAGGGCTGGGGTGGGCCAAGGAGTTGCAGCTCCACCCTGGAGCTGTGGTGAGAAGCAGCATAGCCCAGGCTCCCTCACTTTTTTGTCTGCCCTTGATGAGCTAGTAGACCTCCACCTAGCCATTCTATTATGGTCACACCCAGGGAGGGGCTCAGGGGCACTGCCTGGGGTCAGGAAGACACAGGTTCAGATGTCTGTCTCTGATTGATGGAGCCTCCCTGTGATTCTGGTTTCCTCATTCATGAAGTGGAAATAGTGGTAACTGCTTCAAAGATTTATGAGGAAAAATTTCCTGTGAAGTACCTAAAGCAGCACCTGGCACATGTTGTTGTTGTTAGGGGCCGTTGAGTCATTTCCAACTCACAGTGACCCTATGCACAGCAGAACGAAACACTGCCCAAATCCGCACCAGCTCCATGATCTTTGCTATATTTGAGCCCATCATTGCAGCCACCATGCCAATGCATCCCCTCTTTTGTGAACCCTTCACCTTACCAAGCATGACATCCTTCTCCAGGGAATGTTCCTTTCTGAAAATATGACCAAAGTAGGAGGGACAAAGGCTGGCCATTCTGAATTCCAAAGAGCATTCCCACAGCACTTCCTCCAGGACATATCTGTTAGTTCTTTTAGCAGTCTGTGGTACCTTCAGTATTCTTCGCCAGCACCACATATCAAAAGCATCAACTTTTCTTCGGTCTTCCTTATTCATTGTCCAGCTCTCACATGCATACAAGGCAGTTGAAAATATGGCTTGTGTCAGGTGCACCTTAGTCCTCAAGGAGACATCCTTGCTCCTCAGCACTTGAAAGAGGTCCCTTACAGCCAACTTGTCCAGTGCTATATGTCATCTATTGTCCTGACTGCTTCTTCCATTGGCATCAATTGTAGAACGAAGCAATGTGAAGTCTTTGAAAGCTTCAATCTTTTTTCCATTTATCATGATGCTGCTCATAGGTCCAACTGTAAGGATTTTTGTTTTCTTTATATTAAGGTGTAATCCATACTACAGACTGTATTCTTCAACCTTCATCACTAAGTGCTTCAAGTCATCCTCACTTTCAGCAGCAAAGTTGTGTCATCAGCATATCGCAGGTTGTTAATGATTCTTTCTCCAATCTTGATGCTATGTTTTTCTTCATATAGTCCAGCTTCTCAGATTATTTGCTCAGCACATAGATTGAATTCTGATGCACTCCCTTCTTGATTTAACAGTGTTCCCTCGTTCTGTTCAAATGACAGCCTCCTTGTCAATGTACAGGTTTCTCATGAGTACAGTTAAGTGTCCTGGATTCCCATTCTTCTCAATGTTATCCATAATTTGTTTTGATCCACACAATCAGATGCCTTTGCATAGTAAATAAAATACAAGTAAACATCTTTCTGGTATTCTTTGCCTTGAACCAAGATCCATCTGACAGCAGCTATGATATCCCTTGTTCCACAACCTCTTCTGAATCCAGCTTGCACCTCTGGAAGTTCTCTGTCAATATAGTGCTGCCACAGTTTTTGAATTATCTTCAGTAAGATCTTACTTGTGTGTGATATTAGTGATATTGTTCGATAATTTCCACATTCTGTGGGACCACCTTTCTTTGGAAGGGGTACAAATATGGATTTCTTCCAGTCAGTTAGCCAGGTAACTGTCTTCCAAATCTCTTGGCATAACCGAGTGAGTGCCTCCAGTGGGGCATCCATTTGTTGAAATATCTCAATGGGTATTCCATAAGTTCCTAGAACCTTGCTCTTTGCCAATTCCTTCATCGCAGCTTCAATTTCCTCCTTTAATACCATTGGTTCTAGATCATATGCCACCTCCTGAAATGGATGAAGATCCATTTTGGTGCAGTGACTCTGTGTATTCCTTCCATCTTCTTTTGTTGTTTCCTGCATCACACAATATTTTACCCATAGAATCTTTCAATATTGCAAGTCGAAGCTTTAATTTTTTCCTCAGTTCTTTCAGCTTGAGAAATGTTGAGCATGTTCTTCCCTTTTGGTTTTCTAACTCCAAGTATTTGCACATTTCATTATACTAATTGGCATTGTCTGTTCAAGCTGCTCTTTGAAATCTTCTGTTCAGCTCTTTTATCTTGTCATTTCTTCCAATTGCTTTAGCTACTCTCTGCTCAACAGCAACTTTCAGAGTCTCTTTTGTCATCCATTTTGGTCTTCTCTTCCTTTCTCGTGTTTTTAACGACCTCCTGCTTTCTTCATGGATGATTTTCTTGATGTCATCCCACAATTCTTCTGGTTTTCAGTCATCAATGCATCAAATCTATTCTTTAGATGGTCTCTAAATTCAGGAGGGATATATTCTAGATCATATTTTGGCTCTTGTGGACTTGTTTTCATTGTCTTTAACTTCAAGTTGAACTTGCATATGAGCAGTTGATGGTCTGTTCCACAGTCAGCTCCTGGCCTGGTTTTGGCTGAAGATATTGAGTTTTTCCATCCCCCCTTTCCACTGATGTAGTAAGTCTGATTCCTGTGTGTTCCATCTGGCAAAGTCCATGTGTCCAGAGCTGCTTGTGTTGTTGAGAAAAAGTATTTGCAATGAATAAGTTGTTGGTCTTGCAAAATTCTACCATGGTATTTCCAGAATCATTTCTGTCACCAAGGCCAAATTTTCCAACTACTGGTGATTCATCTTTGTTTCCAACTTTTGCATTCCACTCACCAGTGATCATTAACACATCCTGATTGCATGTTTGGTCAATTTCAGACTGCAGAAGTTGATAAAAATCTTCAATTTCAGCATCTTTGGCTTGGAGGTTGGCACATAAATTTGAATAATAGTCATATTAACTGGTCTTCCTTGTTGGTGTATGGGTATTATCCTATCACTGACAGCATTGTACTTCAGGACAGATCTTGAAATATCCTTTGTGATGATGAATGCCAAGCCATTCCTCTTCAAATTTTCATTCCTGGTATAGTAGATCATATGGTCTGATTCAAAATGGCCAAAAGCAGTCCACTAATACCTAGGATAACAATCTTTATGTGTTCCATTTCATTTTTTAAAAATATTTATTGTCTATTTAATTGTAGAATAATATGTGATACAGTTGCAAATTGTTTAAATGTACTATTTCTTCTTTTTTTTTTTTAAATTGTGATTTGGGTGAAAATTTACAGAGCAAATTCACTTTCCATACAGCAGTTCACATACACTTTGTCTCACGACATTGATCACAATTTACCACAATGCAACAGCTCCCCTCCCACTTCCTCCCAATAGTTACCTCTTCCCTGTGTCCATCCGTCCATGCACTCCTGCCCCCTGAGTTGTCCCCCTGTGTATAAGCAGCCTTTCTTTCTCCCATGATTGTTCTCTCCAAGAATCGTATCTACCTCAGGTAAATGTTCAACTCATATGCCTATCTTTAGTTTGGCTTGAAGTCACAGGTGTGGGTTCCATTTCAGACCTGAAGGGCAGCTAGGGGCCATAGTCTTAGTGGTTCCACCAGGCTCTATCAGGCCAGCAAACCTGGTTCCCTTTTTTTTTTCCTCCCAAATGATTTTGAGTTTTGTTCCACATTGTTCTCCATCTCTATTCAGGATCTCCTACATAGATCCCCTTCCAAGTGGGTCACAGTGGTAGCCGGGCGCCATCTAGTTCTTCTGGTCTCATAGTCATATAGGCTGCAGAGTGGATGGTGTACCAGTCACTAGGACTAATTGTTTCCATTAATTTTTGGTTTTCTTCATTCTTCTTTGCTCTGGACGAGGAGAGACCCATCATTGCATATAGATGGCAGCTTGTAAGAGCTGCACTTGAATTCACATTCTTAGCTAACAATTGCCTGACCACACATGCATACTCCACACACATTACATGACAGCCACTTATTCTTCATCCTCATCCTCTTCCTCATCATCTTCATCTTATTCTTCTTCCTCCTCCTCCTCCTCCTCATCTTCTGGTTTATTCTTCTTCTTTGAGCCTGTTGGCCTGCCAGGACCCTTCTTTCCTGCTTCACTTTTGCCCTTTGCATGATATGCAGCAATATCCTTTTCATATTTCTCCTTTAGCTTGGCTGCTTTCTGTTCATATGGTTGTTTATCTTTGGCTGATTGTTCAGATCACATTTCACCCAATTTTTTTGCAGTATCTCCAGTGGATAGGCCTGGATGTTCATTTTTGATCTTTGGGCGATGTTCAGAGCAAGACAGGAAGAAAGCAGATGGTGACCTCTTAGGGGCATTGGGATCTTTTTTCTTTCCTTTCTCATCACCTTTGGGAGGAACATAATTTTTCATCTCCCTGTCATAACGAGCTTTGTCACTCTTTGCCATATCTTCAAATTTCGACATTTCCTATGCAGACATGGTTTTCCATCTCCCTGTACACTTCTTGGAAAACTCAACAAAGTTGACGGAAGAGTCTAGGTGTTTCTTCTTGTGCTCTTCACGGAAGGTCTGCACGAAGAAGGCATACAAGTACATTTTGCCCTGCGGCTTGTTGGGTTCTCCTTTGCCCCTCTCAACAGACAGCATCTGGCTGGTGCAAGTCAAAGAGATTTGCCTCAGAGTCGCTTCCTTCCAAGGGCTCTGGCGTGAACTGATTTATTGCTAACACAATCCTCAGCCTCTTGTCTCCATTTCATTTTTGACAACTTCCAATTTTCCTAGATTTATACTTCGTACATTCCATGTTCTGATTATTAACAGATGTTTGCAGCTGTTTCTCCTCAATTGGAGTCATGCCATGTTAGCAAATGGAGGTCTTGAAAGCTTTACCTTATCCATATGAGTAAGGCTGGTTTTACTCTGTTGATGCAGCTCTTTCCCAGTCGTATTTTGAGAGCCTTCTAACTTAAGTGACTCATCTTCCTCCTCTGTATTGGACAATGTTTCCAGACTATTCATAAAGTTGCACAGTAATGTATCAGACAGTGTTTCTCTGCTATTTGTAAGGTTTTCCCTGGCCAATTCTTTGAGAAGTGGATGGGCTCTTCATTCTTCCTAGTCTATCTCAGTCTGCAAGCTGCGCTGAAACCTGTGTGCCATGGGCACCTCGCTGGGTTTGAAACACTGGTGGAACACTCTCAAGATTCACAGCCACACGTCTCCACAGTAGAACAAACCAACCGACAAGTTTATCTCCCTTAGCTTTTTGAAACCTCTCTAACTTCCCCTTACCTGGATCCCTGCTGCTGCCTCCTCACTCTGTCCCGGCCCCCCTGGCCTTTTTCCTCTCCTTTCCCCTGCTTTCCCACCTTGCCCCTTCTGGGGCATGGCCTGGGTTTCCTCCCCTCACCTGGAACCCTGTGGCTGACTCCTCACTGTGTCCCAGTCCCCTTGGACTTTTTCTCTCCTCTCCCCCACTTTCCCAACTTGCCGCTTGTGGGGCATGGCCTGGGTTCCCTCCCCTTACCTGGATCCCACCGCTGACTCCTTGCTCTGTCTTGGCCCCCCTGGCACATAGTTGTTGTTATATGCTGTGGGACCAATTCTGATTCATACCAGCCCTGTAGAACATCTGCACTGACTTTCTCCTTTGCCTTGTGTTCCTCCCTCAGATATCTACATGGCTCATTCCTCACTTCCTTTAGCTCTGTTCACAACTATCACCTTCTCTGTAAGGGCTTCCCTGACTGTCTATTGAAACATTATCACTTCTGCTTGCTTTTTCTTTCACATCATGTATTATAACCTGAAATATACATTTATTGTTTTATTTTTGTTTGTTTATATCACCCTACTAACATGTCACTCTCAAAGGGTAGAAAATTGATTTCTTGGCATACCTAAAACCACTGCCATCAAGTTGATTCAGACTCATGGTGACCCTACAGGACAGAGTAGAACTACTCCATAGGGTTTCCAAGGCTTTAAATCATTATGGAAGCAGATTGCCTCCATCTTTCTTCTACATAACTGCTGGTGGATTCAAACCACCAATCTATCAGTTAGTAGCTGAATGCTTAACCACCATGCAACCAGGGCTCCTTCCTGGCATATTGTTATGTTGTTAGGTGCCATCGAGTTGGCTCCAACTCATAGTGACCCTGTTGTTGTTGTTGTTACGTGCCATCAAGTTGGACCCAACTCATAGTGACCCCTCCTTGGGTTTCCAAGGCGGTATCACTACGGAAGTAGATTGCCCCAGTTTCCTTCTGAGAAGTGGCTGGTGGGTTTGAACCACCAACCTTCTGATTAGCAGTCGAGTGCCTTAGGCACTACGCTACCAGAGCTCCCTCATAGTGACCTTATGTACAACAAATGAAACACTACCCAGTCCTGCATCATCCTCACAGTCTTGGTGTATTTGATGCCATTTTGCAGCTACTGTGTAAATCCACCTTATTGAGGATCTTCTTTTTTGCTGACCCTCTACCTTACCTTACCTTCTCCAGGGACTGGTCCCTCCTGACAGCATAACCAAAGGACAAGAGATGAAGGCTCACCATCCTTGTGTCTAAGGAGCATTCTGGCTGTACTTCAAGGCAGATTTGCTTGTTCTTCTGGCAGTCCATAGTATATTCAATATTCTTTGCCAACACCATAATTCAAATTCATCAATTCTTCTTTGGTTTTCTTTATTCATTTTCCAGCTTTCACATTTATATAAGGCAATTGAAAATAGCATGGCTTGGGTCAAACACAAGTTACTTTTCAAAGTCACATCTTTGCCCTTCAACTAAAGAGCTCTTTTGCAGCAGATTTGTCACTGCACTAAATAAATAGGCACTAAACAAATATATGATGAATGAATGAATGCATTGGCTGTGGAAAGGATATATACATATATATTTAAATAATTTGAATTCTGTGGAAGTTTTAATATATTTTGGTCATTTAACTGTGTGTGTATATCTATGTATCTATCTACATAGATACAACTGTGTGTGGGAAGGCAGGTAGAGGACAGAAAAGGCAAAGGGGATAGGAACAGATCAAGGAGTCAACCACAAGGAGCCAGGTGAGGAGAGGGAACCCTGGCCACCCCCCACAAGCAGCGAGGCAGGAAGCAGGGAGAGGACAGAAAAGGCAAAGGGGACTAGAACAGATCGAGGAGTTAGCCACAGGAATCCAGGTAAGGGTGGTTGGAGGGATTTCCAACAGCTAAGGAAGACAAACTTGTCTGTCAGTTTGTCCTACTGTGGTGACGTGTTGCTCTGAGTCTTGAGGCTGTGCCACTGGTTTTTCAAACCCAGTGGGGTGCGCATGGTGCATAGATATCAGCCAGGCTTGCAGACTGAGACAGACTAGGAAGAAGGAGGAGGCCATCCACTTCTCAAAGAATTGGCCAGGGAAAACCTTATGAATAGCAGAGAAACACTGTCTGATACATTACTGCACAAATTTATGAATAATCCAAAAACATTGTCCAATACAGAGGAGGAAGATGAGTCACTTTCGAAGTGGGACTGGGAAAGAGCTGCATTATCAGAGTAAAATCAGCCTTACTCATATGGATAAGGTAAAGCTTTCGAGACCTCCATTTGCTGACATGGCACCACTCAAATTGAGGAGAAACAGCGGCAAACATCCATTAATAATTGGAACATGGAATGTACGAAGTATGAATCTAGGAAAATTGGAATTTGTCAAAAATGAAATGGAATGCATAAAGATTGATATCCTAGGCATTAGTGAGCTGAAATGGACTGGTTTTGGCCATTTTGAATCAGACAACTACATGATCTACTATGCCGGGAATGACAGTTTGAAGAGGAATGGCGTGGCATTCATCATCACAAAGGATGTTTCAAGATCTGTCCTGAAGTACAATGCTGTCAGTGATAGGATAATATCCATACACCTACAAGGAAGACCTGTTAAAACGACTGTTATTCAAATTTATGTACCAACCACCAAAGCCAAAGATGAGGAAATTGAAGATTTTTATCAACTTCTGCAGTCTAAAATTGACCAAACTTGCTATCAAGATGTGTTAATGATCACTGATGAATGAAATGCAAAAAGTTAGAAACAAAGAAGAATCACTAGTAGTTGGAAAATTTGGCCTTTGTGACAGAAATAAAGCTGGAACTCTCATGGTCGAATTTTGCAAGACTTGTTCAATGCAAACATCTTTTTTCAACAACACAGATGGCAGCTGTACACGTGCATTTCACCAGGTGGAACACACAGGAATCAGATTGACTACATCTGTGGCAAGAGGTAGTGGAAAAGCTCAGTATCTTCAGCCAAAACCAGGCCAGGAGGTGATTGTGGAACAGACCATCAACTACTCATATGCAAGTTCAAGTTCAAGTTAAAGACAATTAAAACAAGTCCATGAGAGCAAAAATATGATCTAGAATATATCCCTCCTGAATTTAGAGACCATCTAAAGAAAAGATTTGATGCATTGAACAGCAATGACTGGAAACCAGATGAATTGTAGGATGACATCAAGAGCATCATCTATGAAGAAACCAAGAGATCACTAAAAAGACAACAAAAGAAGAGAAGACCAAAATGAATGACAAAAGAAACTCTGAAGCTTGCTGTTGAGTGGAGAGTACCTAAAGCAAATGGAAGAAATGACAAGATGAAAGAATTGAACTGAAGATTTCAAAGAGCAGCTCGAGAAGACAAAGCCAATTATTATAGTGAAATGTGCAAAGACCAGGAGTTAGATAACCAAAAGTGAAGAACATGCTTGCCATTTCTCAAGCTGAAAGAATTGAAGAAAAAATTTAAGCCTCAATTTGCAATATTGAAAGATTCTAAGGGCAAAACATTGAATGATTCAGGGAACATCAAAATAAGATAGAAGGAATACACAGTCACTGTACCAAAAATAACCGGTCAATCTTCATCCATTGCAGGAGGTGGCATATGATCTAGAACCAATGGTACTTAAGGAGGAAGTCAAAGCTGCAATGAAGGAATTGGCAAAGAACAAGGCTCTGGGAATTGATGGAATACCCACTGAGATATTTCAACAAATGGATGCTGCACTGGAGGCACTCGCTCAGTTATGCCAAGAGATTTGGAAAACAGCTACCTGACCAACTGACTGGAAGAGATCCATATTTGTACCCATTGTAAAGAAAGGTGATCCCACAGAATGTGGAAATTATCGAACAATATCACTAATATCACATGCAAGTAAGATCTTACTGAAAATAATTCAAAAACTGTGGCAGCACTATGTTGACAGAGAACTTCCAGAGGTACAAGCTGGATTCAGAAGAGGACATGGAACAAGGGATATCATAGCTGCTGTCAGATGAATCTTGGCTCAAGGCAAAGAATACCAGAAAAA
>NW_006921709.1:5916384-5921274 GCF_000298275.1 Orycteropus afer afer
ATGCATGTGAGAGCTGGACAATGAATAAGGAAGACCAAAGAAGAGTTGATGCTTTTGAGTTGTGGTGCTGGCAAAGAATGCTGAAAGTATGTACATGGACTGCCAAAAGAACTAACAGATCTGTCCTGGAGGAAGTGCAGCCGAGATGCTCCTTGGAAGCAAGGATGGCCAGACTTCGTCTCACCTACATTGGTCATGTTGTCAGAGAAGATGATTCCCTGGAGAAGGATGTCATGCTTGGTAAGGTGGAGGGTTGACAAAAGAGGGGAAGGCCTTCAATAAGATGGATTGACATGGTGGATGCGACGATGGGCTCAAGTGTAGCAAGGATCGTGGAGCTGGCGCGGGATTGGGCAGTGTTTCGTTGTGCTTTGCATGGGATCGCTATGAGTCGGAAACGACTCGAAGGCACTAACAACAACAATGTATCTGTCTATATCCCCCACCCCCCACCCCGGAATATTTTCTTTAGAGAGGAAATTTTTTTTGCTATGACCAACCAACACTGGAGCGTCTTCTGCCAAAATGGCCTCTGCTGTTTTGGGGCTTCCTGCTCTTGTATTACCCTCACATTGAAGCCTCACATGTGATAAGTTCACTCTCAAGTGTGGCCTGGGTTCAAGGGTTGAGGTGGGGCTTGTGCAGACACTTTTTGGGAGACTTGTAGTTGAGATGTATTTACATTTGTTGACAATGCATATTTGCATCTGATGCATTGAGTATATTTGCGTTTGTTGACAATGGGCAACTGAGATGGGGTTATGATGGGGTTATAGGAAGAAGGGATAGGAGCAGAGCAGATATTGGAACAGGCAGGAAGATGGAAAGGGAAGTAATTGAAGTAATTTCCTCCAACCAGCCCCCCATGGGTATCAAGATTATTATCTGCCCATAGGGAGACAAATTAGAGGCTCCGACTGGGGAAGGGAAATGCCTCTAAATGCCTCTAATTAGGAAACAGTCACAAGGTTTGGCAGCTCCAGGTTAGATGCCAGTTGCTTCTGATGACAGTCTGGGTCCTTTCCCTCCTCTCTCAAATTTTTCCTGAAAACATGATTTAGTGAAAAGGGTAACAGTCACTTCAAATAATGTGAGAAAACCGCGAGGAAAGGGGAAAAGTGACAACTCTGCCAATGGGAAGCAAACTGCAGATTTTAATCTTCTCCAACTAAATAGACCCAGGGTTGCATCTGGAATTGTGTGTGTTTACCAAACTTAATGGGGAGCCCTCTCTGAAAAACATCTGACAGGAATCGACCTCTCCATGAAATGTGAAAAGAGGCTCCCACCCAATTATTAAGAGACTGCCTGAGAGGAAAGAGAAAGTTTGCGCAGCTAACACAACACAGCGCTTGCCAAAATCCTCTTGCCCTAATTCTCTTGTCAGCAGAGCTACTTTAGGAAGACCTAGTAACTTGTGATTTGGTTGCTTGATTAGGCCTGTCCCTCCTCTCCCTCCACTACCCTGGACCCCCCGCTGGAGCTCACCCTTCTTTCCATATTCTCCCTTGTGGGGTATTCTTCAGAGCTTGAAGCCTCAGAAAGTCCGTTGAGAGCACAATGATCTACACTCAGGATATGAATGGCCACAAATGTCATATTGCTTATCTTTCTCTGTGCAACACTCAGCAGCTGCTGGCGTTTAACGAGGAGGCAGCACAGTGGTCTGAGAATCGCCCTGTGTGTGCTTTGTTCATGCATTTTGCAGCTGATTTAAGAGCAAGAAAGGAACAAAACCGATCTGATGTCTTTCCTCCAGAGATCATCCCACATCCTTCCTAGGGCAGGAAGAGCAGGTGACTGGGACACCGGACATTTGGTGCTGATCGCTTTCCTGCATTGGCATGCTTGCCAGGGTTTTCATGAAAAGACAGTGACCTTTACAGAAAACAATGACCTTGGCAGAGTTCTCCAAACCCTAGTAGCTCAGCAGCTCAGATCCATAGTGTTCCCTTTTGCCTTACACAACAGACTTGAACAACTGGAAAGAAAGGAAGGAATTTTTTTTTTTTTTTTTAATCATCAAAGTTTTTGGCAAATATTAGGAGCTCTTTTCTCCACCCTGTAATTACGGCAGAAGTAAACAGTAAGAGAATATCACATTGCAGTTCACTGCAGTAATCGGTGCCCTGGTGGAGCTGCTGCTTGCACAGACCTGTGCCTTGAGAAAGAAGGGCAGCCTCCCGGGGAGCACCCCGATGGTCCCCAGATATGACACATCAAAATTAAGTCCTGAGGATTTGGATCCCACTGACAAGGAGGGTGAGTCATCAGCAGCCGGAGAACAATCTGAGAAAAGGAACAAATACCTCTCCTTCAGAGGTTGCTGTCTCCCCAACCAGCTCTGAAACCCTTCTCATTCTTGGAGACCATCTCCCAGATGACATTGCCTCACCTTAAAGAGGCTGGTGGGTCCAAGGAGCCCAGAGCACTCCCTGTTTCCAGATAAGCAAAGTGATATTGGGAGGCTAAGTACCTCAAGGACCCAGGCTTGATCTGTATCCTACCTTTGCTATCCACCAGCGGGGTGACCCTAGACAAATTGCTCATCTTTTCTAAGCTTCTGTTTTCCCATCTCTTAAAAGAGGAGAACAATAGTACTTACCTTGTAGGTTGGTCATGAGGCTTAAATCAAATGATGTGAATGAAGTACTTGGCACAGCACTGGGCACATAAGAATCACTCAAACTATTGATGGAAACTATTGATGGATCAACTGCCAAGCTGGCTCCTCATCATAAACCTGGGAGTCCTAGAGCTTTCCTCATTGGATCTATAATGAAAAAGCAGAGTCTGGTCTCCTAATGCTGCTGACAGCTTCCCCCAGCTTAGAAGATTGCCATCAGCCTAGTGCTCAAAATTCACTTCCTTTCTCACCAGCTTCACCACTGCTCTACTCCTTCTCTCTCCCCTGCACAGATCAGGTTACCCTCTGTCATCCTGAGCTGCGGGCTATTGCTATAGCCTTCTCCAGCTTTTCTCCCCTCTATCCTCTCTCTGCCTCTGAGATCATCTCATGTAGCTGGTGTTTTTGGTTTTTTCCTCATGTCTTCTACAATTTCCCTCCTTGCCAGACCACTTTGGGCAGATGACCTGTTTGCATGCTCTACCTGGCTTTGCCATTCAGTTTCTCCCTAAATCACTGCTTTTCACCTCACCCATCATGCTTTAGTGCTTGTACTCCAGGTTCAGAGCAAGTGACACCCGCACCATTCCCAACCTGAGCACTCTCTGGGGCCACATCCCAGACTAGAGCCCTGGGTCTTCATTTGTCTAAAGTTTGGCTATTGAGACTCTTGATTGTTTAATCTGTTATACATGCATGTGTCACATGTATTGACATATTTCTTTGACATATTTTTCTAGATGCTTCTTTTATGTGTGTATCACCACTGAGATTATAAAAAGTTAGAGAGTAAGAATGTGACTCAGTAGCATACAATAGGGTGTCAGTAATGCTTTGTAAATCCTCCATCACAAAACTTCCTCAATGGTTGGCTTTCGAACCAAAATGCACTTCAATTCCAAAATGAGGATCGATGTGTCTGGTCCTTAACATGCCACTGACCTGTCAAGGTGATAGAGTACTTTCTGGGACAGAGTTTGTTACAGACAGAAAAAGGAAATGACTACATATTTGGAAAAACTTACATTTAACATATGAGAGAAATGGATTCAACTGGGGAAAGACCATGTTTCCCTTGGTAAAATCATATGGGGCAAATGTTGATGAAATAACTACACTTTGTGTTCATAGGCATGATCTATGTGATCCTCATAATGCTACTATGATCCTCATAAAGCTAACATAGGAGCTCTGGTGGCATAGTGCCTAAGGCATTTGACTGCTAACCAGAAGGCTGGTGGTTCAAACCCACCCGTCACTCCTTGAAAGGAAAACTTGGCAATCTACTTCCATAGAGGTACTGCCTCAGAAATCCAAGGAGGGGTCACTATGAATCGGGACCAACTCAGCCATAGTGAGTTTGGTTTAAAGCTAACACATGGGCAAGAGTTATTAATTTAATTTTACAGATGCAGAAACTGAGTCACAGGGAGGCCACTGACAGTAGGCAGAACTACACATCAAGCTTGGGTCTTCTCTTTCTTAATTTCAGTGTTCTTTTTACTTTACTAAATGCTGTCCATAATTGCAATTTCTTGTCAGTCATTGCTGATAAAAGGTGTTCACTCCAGCTCAATATTTTGGCAAAAAAAAATAGGCTTAGAACTAACTTATTGAAGTCCTAATGCCTTTGTTTTATTTCATGGTGCCTCTTCTATACACACACACATACACAAACACACACACACACACTACAGTGACTGGAAATGGTGTGTTGTTAACATATTTTTAACAGCTTTATTGAGGTAAAATTGACATGCAATGAAATGTATGTAATTAAATGGTACCCTTTTGGGCATAAATATACATTCATGAACCATCAACATAATCAAGATACTGAACATCCATCACTTCCAATAATTTTCTCATTTGTCTTTGTAATCTCTCTCTCTCCCTTCCTTGTTAACTCCTGTCCAAGCAACCACTGATTTAATTTCTCTCTCTATAGATGAGATTGCGTTGTTTGGAATTTGATATAAATGAAATCATATAGTGTGTATTCCTTTTGTCTGACTTCTTTCATTCAGCACAATTATTTTGAGATGTATTTGTGTCATTGTATGCATCAATAATTCATTTTCCTTTTATTGTTGAGTTGTTGTTAAGTTGTTAAGTGCCGTCGAGTCGTTTCCGACTCATAGCGACCCCATGCACAGCAGAACGAAACACTGCCCAATCCCGCGCCAGCCCCACAATCCCTGCTATACTTGATCCCATCATCGCAGCCACCATATCAATCCATCTCCTAGAAGGCCTCCCCCTCT
>NW_006921709.1:5924464-5928052 GCF_000298275.1 Orycteropus afer afer
TCCCTGAGTTTCCCCTCCTCACCTAATCCCTTCGGCTGATTGCTCTTCTCTTTGGCTCCCTGGGTTTTACCCCTTTCTCCTGCTCTTTTGGCCTGCTATTCTGTGCTACGCCCGTGCTTACCTTGCTCCTGGAGACCCGGTCCCTCTCGGGAGGGTAACAAGGGAAAGTGTTGAGTAGTATTCCATTATATGGAGAAACCACAATTTGTTTATCCATTCACCTGTTGGTGGAAATCTGGGTTGTTTTCAGGTTTTGGCTATTATCAATAAAGCTGCCATGAAGGTCTGTGTACAAGTCTTGTATGGACTTATTTTTCCTTTCCTCTTGAGTAAATTCTTAAGAGTAATGGCTAGATTATATGATAGTTGTATGTGTAACTTTTTAAGAAACTGACAAATAATTTCCAAAGTGGTTGTACAATTTTACATTCTCTTCAGCGGTGCATGAGAGTTCTAATTGCTCCACATCTTTGTCAACATTTGGTATGGTCAGTCTTCTTCATTAACAGTTGGTTACATCTGACTCAGGAGATTTAGGACATTTCAAGTAGTAGCACTCTGATGATTCAGGGCTTTAGACTCCTTAATTCTCATACATATGGAACAGCTTCATAAAAACATAGATTCTGTACCATTTTGTGTCCAAATACTTTGTATACTAAAAGTAAGGAGTCTTATTTACTAGTAAAACAGAATAAGATTGGAGATAGTGCTCAGAGGATGGTTTTTTCCCTAGGA
Organism: Orycteropus afer afer; assembly: GCF_000298275.1. Taxonomy (NCBI): domain Eukaryota; kingdom Metazoa; phylum Chordata; class Mammalia; order Tubulidentata; family Orycteropodidae; genus Orycteropus; species Orycteropus afer. The sequence continues at coordinate 5,925,203 of NW_006921709.1, forward strand.
ATTAGACCCTGGAACTAGAATTTCTTATCCCTGTCTCTCTATTCTTAAATGGCTTAGTAAAAGTTGTTGTTTTTGTTGTTGCTATGTGCCCTCAAGTGGGACCAGACTCATAGTGACCCCTCATTGGGTTTCCGAGGCAGTATCACTATGGAAGTAGATTGCCCAACCTTCCTTCCAAGGAGTGGCTGGTGGCTTTGAACCGCCAGCCCTGTGGTTAGCAGTCAAGTGCCTTAGGCATTCTAAATCACATAGATTATTGGATTTGTCTCAGAACATGAGTATTAGTGCTTTTTTTGTGTGCATGTATGTGTGTGTGTGTGTGTGTGTTATGTGAATACTGTATAGAAATGATTGATGTTTAATGTCCTCTTTGGAGGTAGGAGATGTGGAGGGGGAAATTGGGCAAGGAAAGAGGACTATAATCAAAGGAGTAGACCACACTATGCCATTTATCTTTTTTTTTTCACTTGGAAAATGGGGGCAAATATTATCTGACTGAGTTATGAAGCAAATTCTTCTAAGTACCCAGAGATTTAATGTTGTTCTTGAAAGGAACTACAGAAAAGCCACACACTATTTTAATTCATTGTTTAGAATGAGCAGATTTAAAAGTTTAAATTGCTTTAGAAATAAGTTTTGCATTTTGACAGCTTTTTGGTACAGGAAGCATACACAAACAAAGCCAAAGTGAAAAAAGCACAGAATCTTAAGAACTTCGTCTTTTGGATTTCTCTAGACTAAACAAAAAGTTCCAAGTATGGCCAGATAAAAAGATTTTCTGGTCTCCCTGTCCCCCACACAACTTCCCTATCTGAGGATAGAATTTGTAATATAGTGGAAGAGTGTTGGTTCAAGGGCCTTAAGCTGTTTCTATTCATGGCATGTCCCTTGGCTTTGGGCAGAGTGCGAGAACTCAACCATATCATGGAGCAGGTTTGTTGGAATTCAGACAGTGAGTGTTTCCTCTAGATTACAATAGATTCTTTCCATAAAAATATTTTTCTAGGCAAGTAGTTCTATGATTTATTAGCTTCAAGGACCTACAAAGTCAAATGGAGATAAACTTTTGTTGGGAGAAAATGAGTAAGTTTTTAGAAGAGGTAAAACACAGATGTTTGGAGGAAGATTATTTGCCATCATCCTGGGGTACATGCTATCAATGCTTCATGAATGTATTGTGAAACGGCTCCACTCTGCCCTTTCCTTTCCACCTCACAGTCTTTACCTCCTGCCAGCCAGCTCGCCAGTGTTAATGGATATTCATAAACACTTGGCTATCTGGCTGCTACCACAGTTTTTGCACCTTCTTCTCAGAATTGGGCCACCCCAGTTCCCAAGATCAATTTTACTACTTTTTCCTTAAGCAAATGTGCTAATGAAGTTATGTTAATTTTGGAAGCTCTGACTTCACTAAAGTTCCCATTTGTTGTCCTGTGTGGGTCAAAAAACCCTGTGCTCTCTGTGTATGAGCAGAGCTCTTCATCTCTGATCTGGAGTCTGGTTCTTGGAGCCAAACTTGAGTTCCCTCAGCAGTAGATTGTGCTGGACGTGTCACTCAAACTCTTTATATCCAGGCTTCTGAGCAATGGTTCTTCTAGTTCAGAGCTTGATTTGGCCGTCAAAGTTCTAGGTTTATAACATGGAGGCAGGACAGGTGATCTTTGTGGAAATATTACTTTTGGGGATGATTTCATCCTGCCTGCCTTTCTTGTTCCCACTCTATCTTTTCTTCTTCTCTTTTCTACTCACTACTCCTTCTTCTACTCTTGATTCTAGATATCATTTAAACACCTGCTATGTTTTAAGGAAGACCCAATACATAGTGACTGCCATTGAACTGCTCAATGTAAAGAAGAGAGATTTATAATAAATAGTGATAATACAGTAATACAGTGTATATAAAAACATGGAGATGGTCTCTGGGAGGTGCAGTCCCTGGGTGGTGCAAATAGTTAATGCACTCAGCTGCTGCCCAGAAGATTGGAAGTTCAAGTCCACCCAGAGATACCTCAGCAAAAAGACCTAGTGACCTACTTCCAAAAAATCAGCCATTGAAAATATTATAGAGCACAGTTCCACTCTGATATACATTGGGTCACCATGAGCCAGAGTCAATTCATGGCAACTGGTATAGGTTTATTAGTGTTCTTGGGCTGCTGTAACAAAATAGTATAAACTCAGTGGCTTAAAATAACAATAATTTATTCTCTAACAGTTCTGGAGTCTGTTGTTGTTGTTGTTATGTTGGAAACATTGTTCCAATACAGAGGAGGAAGATGAGTCACTTTGCTTAGAAAGCTCTCAAAGCAGGACTGGGCAAGAGCTGCATTATCAGAGTAAAATCAGCCTTACTCATACGGATAAGGTAAAGCTTTCAAGACCACCATTTGCTGACGTGGCAAATTGAGGAGAAACAGCTGTTGTTGTTGTTGTTGTTATGTGCGTAGACATCCATTAATCATCAGAACATGGAATGTATGAAATATGAATCTAGGAAAATTGAAAGTTGTCAAAACTGAAACGGAATGCATAAAGATGATATCCTAGGCATTAGTGAGCTGAAATGGACTGGTTTTGGCCATTTGGAATCAGACAACCATATGATCTACTATGCTGGGAATGACAGTTTGAAGAGGAATGGCGTGGCATTCATCATGACAAAGGTTGTTTCAAGATCTGTCCTGAAGTGCAAGTTGTCAGTGATAGGATAATAACCATACGCCTACAAGGAAGACCTGTTAATATGACTATTATTCAAATTTATGCCCCAACCACCAAAGCCAAAGATGAGGAAATTGAAGATTTTTATCAACTTCTACAGTCTGAAATTGACCAAACATGCAATCAGGA
>NW_006921709.1:5930092-5931431 GCF_000298275.1 Orycteropus afer afer
GAGAGCTGGACAATGAATAAGGAAGAAGAATTGATGCTTTTGAGTTGTGGTGCTGGTGAAGAATGCTGAAGGTACCATGGACTGCCAAAGAGCTAACAGATTTGTCCTGGAGAAAGTGCAGCCAGGATGCTCCTTGGAAGCGAGGATGGCCAGACTTTGTCTCACCTACTTTGGTCATGTTGTCAGAGGGAACCATTCCCTGGAGAAGCATGTCATGCTTGGTAAGGTGAAGGGCCGATGAAGGAGGGGAAGGCCTTCGATGAGATGGATTGACATGGTGGCTGCAACAATGGACTCAAGTACAGCAAGGATCATGGAGCTGGCACTGGATTGGGCGGTGCTTCTTTCTGCTCTGCATGGGGTAGCTATGTCAGAAGTGACTCGATGGCACCTAACATCAAACAACAACAACATGTGCCATCCAGTTGGACCCGACTCATAGCGACCCCTCCTTGGGTTTCTAAGACAGTGTCACTAAAGAAGTTGCTTAGCCAACCTTCCTTCTGAGGAGTGGTTGGTGGGTTTGAACCACCAGTCTTCTGGTTAGCAGTCAAATACCTTAGGCACTACGCAACCAGAGCTCCTATCTGGAGGCTAGAAGTCCAAATTCAGATTTGTTAGAGCTGTGCTCTGTTTGAGATCTCTGGGAGAATAGCCTTGCTTACCTCTTCTAGCTCCTAGTGGCCCCAAGCATTCTTGGTGTGGCACCATAACTCCAGTCTCTGACTCTCCAGAGTCACATGGCCATCTTCCTCTGTATCTTTCTATGTCTCTTTTCCTTCCCCTGTTAGGACACCAGACATATTAAATTAGGATCTAACCTGCTCCAATATGACCACATTTTGATTCATTATATCTGCAAAGATGTTATTTCTAAACAAGCTCATATTCACAGGTTCAGGTTCCAGGGATTAGAACTTCAACATAACTTTTTTTGGCACACAAATAAATCCATAATAGTACCATCCAAGCTTACCCCTGTTACTTGTACCTGATATTCAGTCAGTTACCATGTTCTATCAGATTGTAAAAGTTCTTCAGCTAGCCATCCTGGGCTTTTCCTCTTCTATATTCTCTCCCTTGGAGACATCTTCCAATTCTATTATTTCAGCCTTCAGCTTTCACTTAATATGCCTGTATCTCCCAAGTTTCCCCCTTTAGCTTCACTGCTCCTTACTTTGCTCCAGGTCCGTGGAATCAATATCAAGCTTAGACACTATTGAAGAAGAAAAACAAAGTAGAAGGTCTCACATTGCCAGATCTCAAAACCTACTATACAGCCACAGTAGTCAAAACTGCCTGGTATTGGTTCAATGACAGATACATAGACCAATGGAAT
>NW_006921709.1:5933586-5946357 GCF_000298275.1 Orycteropus afer afer
CTGCCCTCCAGGTCTGGAATTGAACCCACACCTGTGGTTTCCAGCCAAACAAAGTACAGGCATGCGAGTTAAATATTTACCTCAAGTAGACACACACCTTGGAGAGAACAATCATGGGAGAAGGAAGTGCTGCTTATGCACAGGGAAACAGCTCAGGGGGCATGAGTGTATGGAGGGATGGACACTGGGAGGAGGTAACTATGGGGAGGAAGCGGGAGGGGAGCTGTTGCATTGTGGTAAACTGTAGTCAAAGACATGAGACAAAGTATATGTGAACTGCTGTATGGAAAGTGAATTTGCTCTGTAAATCTTCACCCAAATCACAATATAAAGAAAATAAATATATCAAGCTTAGAGAAGGGAAGGGCATCAGCACAGCCAAAGGAATACAGAAAGGTGATGCAGAGGAAGCATTCTTTCAAAGACTTCTTGTAATATAACTGGAGAAATTCGGTTATATTACATTTGCAGGCTCAAGAAGATAGTGGTCAGTGAGTGGACTTAGGTTTAGATTCCAAGACTCAACAAGGTATGTGTCAATGCTTTCTTCCTTATTTCTGCCCTTACAGGTAAACCTGAAGCCTGCAAGAGGAGCAGAGCCCCTTTTGTGGAGCCTAAGTGCTGGCAGGATTGCTTTTGCTTTGTTCGTGATCATGGCTATTGGATGAAGGTTGTAGTGGCTCCTATTCAGTGATCCAGAGGTTAACACTGATGGTGCCTCTTGTTCTGTTTTGCTGATTCTAACTGGGCCAGAAGGACAAACAGTCCCATGGCTTACTCCCTTTTCTTGGGGAGGCAGCTTTTGGAGCTGGAAAAAGCACTACTTCTCAGGTGATATGCTACGAATCCCAAATGCCAAAGGTATTTATTTGTTTGGGAGTAATTACTTGAGGTCTGGCTTGTAGACAGGATGCTGTCACTTTATGTTTTTATCTGTGTTCAGTTTCTACAAGATAAAGCCAAATTCTTAGTTAATGACTATTTTGGTTGCCTAGTGCTGCTCTGTCAGGAATATACCACAAATGCAATGGCTTGAACAAACTGGAGTTTATTCTCTTACAATTTTAGAGGCTAGAAGTCCGAGTTCAAAGTGCCAGGCTCTGGGGCCTGGGTGAAAGCCCCTCAAATTGTTCTTCAGCTCTGCCTCCTGTTCCTGGCCCACTGAAGCTGGAGGCTCTTCTTCACTCAGGCAGCTAATGGCTGCTGAGGCTGACAAACCCAAGGTCGACAAGTAATGAGGGAGAATCTTGATATTACCAAACAACACAGCAGGCCACTAATTCAAGTCCAGAAAAAAATCTCAAGATTGGCAGGGCATGGCAGGCTACTGAATGAAGACTCAGCTACATGCAGGGTCCAAGTGTGCCGCAAACTGGAGACCTTCCTCAAAGTTGCTTCTTGTATACTAGGAGCAGACCACATCCCTAAAGCAGGTACTCAGCTGCTCCAATAGATTCCACCTTGGAGTGAATTACCAGTGTCACTACTGGGAATAATTATGTCCAGCTGCCCAGCCACTCAACCAGGCCTAGCCAAGTTGATACACAAACTTAACCACCACAGTGACCTTTCAAATTTCCCTGAATGTAATTTTTCAAGCAGTTTCATCCTAATGATTTTTTTTTTTAATTTAAATTGTGCTTTAGGTGCAAATTTACATAGCAAAGTTTGTTTACATTCAACATTTCGTGTACATTTGGTTTCACTCCCCATTACCATCCCCAACCCTAACCTATTCTTCTCCACTCCCTTCCCAGTACCCCCTCCCCCAGAGCCCTTCATGGTTACACACTCCTATAGGTCCTGCATTTCCTCCGTGTGAATGTCACACCTCTGGTGCCCTGTGGTCGATTGCTCCAAGAGATCCATCTACATAGAGCGTATGGGTGCGTCACCCTGGGTTGAGTGGTCTGCATGCATGTCTTATTTACTATTGGGCTGAGAGCCAGCCCCTTGGAGTGAGTTTTATTCCAGGCCCAAAGGGTTCCAAGGGCCATAGTATAGACTATATCTATACTCCATCTGACCAGTAATTCTCATCATTATTGTGTTTTTGGATTTTGTTCCACGTTTTTCCTCCTACTCTAGCCAGGATCTTTAGTTTTGATCCTTTCCCTAGTGGTTGGCATGGTAGCCAGGCACCACCTAGTTTTTCTGGTCTTGAGGTCCATCATGTCCTAGGGCTGATTGCTTCCAAACGCCCTTGGTTTTGTGCACTCTTCTTTGCTTCAGACAATAAGAGACCATTAGCTGCATCTTAGATGGCTGCTTGAAAGCTTTTAAGACCCCAGTCGCTATCGCTGATGTAGGTTGTGGAACAAGATTTTTATGTATTTTGTTGTGCCAGTTGAGTCTGGTGTCCCCCAATACTATGGTCCTGGGTTGGTAGATCTATTTCATCTCTCTCCCACAGTGTCTGGCTGTCTGGGAGGGATTGTTCTATGTCTGTCTTCTGTTGTTTCTGTAAGGATTGTGGGTATTTTGTATCAGTGGTATCTGTGCAAGATTAGCCTCAGCTGAACCTATCCTTGGTCTAGAGTATAATCCTGTTCACTGACCCCCATCTGATCTCAGTTATTTATGCGTTTATCTGTAGCCTGGTGTTTGGTGTTAATGGTAATGCAATATTGTAGATATACTGGTATTAGCCTCTGTCATGTATACTTTATGTGCACAATTCAGTGTCCTCTGTTTCCCCAATGTTATCATGGTGGTCACAGACTCTTCCCATACCATCCCTCTCCTTGCCCACCTCAGTGTGTGGCCCCAAACTAACCCAAAGTTATTACCTGCCCTTCCCTCCCTACCCTGGTAACTTACAAAGTGAGTTCCCTTCCTTAAGCAAACCATTCCTTGTGTTTTTTATAGTAATGGGCTCATATAATATTCGTACTTCTGTGACTGACTTATTTCACTCAGCATAATGTCCTCCAGGCTCATCCACATTGTGAGATGATTTGCATATCCTTCATTGTTCTTTAGTGTAGCATAGTATTCCATTGTATGAATGTACCATAATTTGGTTATCCATTCATCTATTAATGGGCATTTTGTTTCCATCTCTTTGCTGTAGTGAATTGTGACACTGTGAACATAGCTGTGCATATGTCTGTTTGTGTCCTGCCTCTCATTTATTTAGAATATATTCCTAGTAATGGAATTGATGGATGAAATGATATTTCTATTTCTAGTTTTTTAAGGAAACGTCATACTGTTTGCCACAATGGTTATACATTTTACAATCCCACCAGCAGTGTATAAGAGTTCCAATCTCCCTGCAACCTCACCAATATTTGTTATTTTCTGTCTTGTTGAACTTTGTTATTATTGCTGGGGTGAGATGATATCTCATCATTGTTTTGATTCGCAAAACATTGCATTAGTCTCTAATGACTAAAGATCATGAACAATTCCTCATGTGTTTGTTGGCCACCAGCATACCATCTTTAGTGAAGTGTTTGTTCAAGTCTCTTGCCCATTTTTTAGTTGGATTGTTTGTCTTTTTGGTGCTGAGGTGTTGAAATTTTCTATAGATTTTGGAGATAAGTCCTTTGTCAAATATTTCCTAGGCAAATATTTCTCCCAATCTATAAATTCTCTTTTTACCCTTCTGATGAAATATTTCAGTGCACATAAGAATTTAATTTTTAAAAGGTCCCAGTCATCTAGCTTCTCTTTTACCTCCTGTGTGTTCTGGGTTATGTTTGGTAGTCTATTTGTGCCATAAATTAGGGCTACTAGATTTGCTTCTATTTTATCTTTGATGAATTTTATAGTTTTGGGTTTTACATTTAAGTCTTTGATCCAACTTGAGTTTGGTTTTGTGTATGGGTTGAAGTCTGAGTCGTGTTTCATTTTGCTGCAAGTGGATATCCAATTTTGCCAGCACCATTTGTTAAAGAGGCTGTCTCTTCCCCATTTAATGAGTTTTGGACTTTGTCAAAGATCAGCTGTCCATAGATGGCTGGGTCTATTTCTGGGCTTTCGATTCTGTTCCATTGGTCTATGTGTCTATCATTGTACCGATACCACACTGTTTTGACTCTGTGGCTGTATAGTAGGTTTTAAGATCCATGAGTGGGAGACCTCCCACTTTGTTCTTCTTCTTCAGTAGTGCTCTGCTTATCTGAGGTCTCTTTCCTTTCCATATAAAGTTGTTGTTGTTGTTGTTATGTACCATCGAGTCGACCCCGACTCATAGAGACCCCTCCTTGGGTTTCCGAGGCAGTATCACTACGGAAGTAGGATTGCCCAAACTTCCTTCCGAGGAGTGGCTGGTGGGTTTAAACTGCCAGCCTTCTGGTTAGCAGTCAAGTGCCTTAGGCACCATGCTACTATATAAAGTTAGTAACTGTTTTTTCCATGTCCTTAAAAAATTTTATTGGTATCTGGATCAGGATTGCATTGAATGCATAGATTGCTTTAGGTAGTATTGACATTTTCACAATATTCATTCTACCTATCCATGAACAAGGCAGGTTCTTCCCTTTGTGAAGATCCCTTGTTGTCTCCTGTAGTCGTGTTTTACAGTTTTCTTTGTACAGGTCTTTTGTATCTCTGGTAAGATTTATTCCTATGTATTTTGTCTTTTTAGTAGCTATTGTAAATGGTATTGTTTCCCTTATTCTTTATCAGAGGTCTCTCTTGATGTAGAGGATTCCAACTGATTTTTGTATATTGATCTTATATCCTGCCACTTTGCTAAACCTCTCTATTAGTCCCAGCAGTTTTTTTTTTTTTTTTTTTCTGAGTCTCTTGGGTCTTCTATATATAGGATCATATCATCCAAAAACAGAGATAGCTTTACTTCTTCTTTGTCAATTTGGATGCCTTTTATTTCACTTACTTGCCTTATTGCCCTCGGTAGGACTTCTAATACAACATTAAATAGGAGTGGTGATAGAGGGCATCCCTGTCTGGTTCTTGTTCATAAGGGGAATGCTTTGGGTCTTTCTCCATGAATAATAATATTGGCTGTTGGCCTTTCATATATGCCCTTTATTATGTTGAGGAACTTCCCTTCTATCTCTATTTTTCTGAGAATTCTGAACAGGAATGGGTGTTGGATTGTATCAAATGCCTTTTCTGCATTGATTGATAAATCATATGGTTCTTTTCTTTTGTTTTGTTCATGTGGTGGATTACATTGATTGTTTTTCTGATGTTGAACCATCCTTGCATGCCAGGTATGAATCCCACTTGGTCAGGATGTATTATTTTTTTTTGATATGTTGTTGGATTCTGTTGGCTCAGGTTTTGTTGAAGATTTTTGCATCTATGTTCATGAGAAATATTGGTCTGTTTTCCTTTTTAGTGGCTTCTTTCTCTGGTTTTTGTATTACTGTTATATTTGCCTCATAAAATGAGTTTGGGAGTATTCCATCTTTTTCTATGTTCTGGAATAGCTTGAGTAGTATAGGTGTCAACTTTTCCCTGAGTATTTGGTAAAATTTTCCAGTGAAGCCATCAGGGCCAGAACTTTTTCATGTGGGAAGTTTTTTTTATGACCTGTTCAATTTCTTCCTTTGTTATGAGTCTGCTCAAGTATTCTATCTCTGAGTGGGATAGTTTAGGTAGGTCTTGTGATTCCAGAAACTTGTCCATCTCTTCTAGCTTCTCAAATCTGTTGGAGTACAGTTTTTCATAATATTCTGTCAATATCTTTTTAAAATCAGTTGGTTCTGTTGTGATGACACCTTTTTGTTAACTATTCTAGTAATTTGCATCTTCTCTTTCTTTTGTTAGGTTTGCCAATGGTTTGTTAATTTTTTTAATGGTTTAAAAGAACCAGCTTCTTGTTTTGTTGATTTTCTCTATTGTTTTTGTTTGTTTGTTCATTTATTTCTGCTCTGATCTTTATTTATTTCCTTACTTCTAGATACTATAGGATTCTTTTGTTGTCTTTTTCTAATTGTTGGAGTTGTTGAGTTAGAGTGTTGGTTGTGTTTCTTTCCTCTTTTTCTGATGTATACATTTATTGCTATAAACTGACTTCTGAATACTGCTTTCATTGTGTCCCATAGGTTTTGGTAAGTTGTATCTTCATTCTCGTTTGTTTCTAGGATTTTTTTATTTTTATTTTTATTTTTATTTCTTCTATTACCCAGTAGTTTTTGACCAGTGTATTGTTCAACTTCCACATTTGATGGTTTTTCTTTGATCTTTCTGTTATTAATTTATAATTTTATACTATTGTGGTCCGAGAAGATGCTTTGTAGTATTTCTATGTTTTTGAATTCATTGAGGCTTGTTTTATGTCTTAGCATATGATCTATTCTGAAGAATGATTCATATCACTGGAGAAGAATGTGAATTGTGGTTTTGTTGGATGGGATGTATATGTCTGTTCTGGTTAACTAGTGGTGCTCTGACAAGAATATACCACAATGGGATGGCCTTAACAAACAGGAGTTTATGCTTACAATTTGGAGGCTTTAAGTCCAAGTTCCAAGTGCCAGGCTCTCAGGGCTGGGTGAAAGCCCCCCAGTCTTGGGCTTCAGCTCTGCCTCCTGCTCTTGGCCCATTGGAGCTAGAGGCTTTTCTTCACTCAGGCAGCTGCTGGCTGCTGAGGCTGACAAACCCAAGGATGACAAGTTAAAAGGCACAGTCCTGATGTTACCAAACCACACAGCAGGACATTAATTCAAGTCCGTTATAAGTCTCAAGGTCAGCAGGACATGGCAGGCTGCTGAACAACAACTTGGCTACATGCAGGGTTCAAGCATGCCATAAGCTGTAGACCATTCCCAAAGCTGTTCCTTATAAACAGGAAGCAGACCACATACCCAAAGGCAGCTACTCAGCGGCTCACAGTAGATTTCACCATGGAGTTGATTGGCAGTCTTGTTATGGGGAATACTACATCCAGCTGCCCAGCCACTCAACCAGGCCTAGCCAAGGTGACACACAAACTTAACCACCACAATGTCTAGAGGTTGAGTTGGTTGGTTGTATTGTTGAGTTCTTCTGTATCTTTGTTGAGTTTTTTTCCAGTTGATTTGTCCCTTCTTGCAAGTGGTGTGTTAAAGTCTCCTACTACTATTTGTAGAGTTGTCTATTTTCCCTTTCAATTCAATTAATATTTGCTTCACCAATTTTGGAGCACTTTCATTGGGTACATAGATATTTATGTCTTCTTGGTCAATTGACCTTTTCAGCATCATATAGTGACCTTCTTTGTCTCTTATGTTGTTTTTCACCTTAAAGTCTATTTTATCAGAAATTAATATTGCCACTCCTGTTTTTTTTTTTTTGGGTTGCTATTGACTTAGTATATTTTTTTCCACCCTTTAACTCTTAGTGTGTTTTCATCTTTGTATCTAAGGTGGGTCTCTTGTAGACAGCATATCAATGCGTCTTCTTTTCTTATACAGTCTGCTACTCTTTCGCTTGATTGGTGCATTTTGGGCCATTCATGTTGAGTTTAATTAGTGATAGGAATGCATTGATTGCTGTCATTCTATTGTGTTTTTTTGTCATGTTGTTAGAGTTTCCTTGGTCCACATACTTTTCTATGCTGAGTTCATTTTATTGTCAAGTGTTTTCCCTCTTTTCTTCTTTATTGTCAGTTGTTTGCTTACTAAACCCATATGTTTTCCTTCATTCTAGGTTTGCTTTGGGGGATTGTTAATTTTCTCAGTCACTCCTTGGAAGGAAGGTTGGGCAATCTACTTCCGTAGTGATACTGCCTTGGAAACCCAAGGAGGGGTTGCTATGAGTCAGATCCGACTCCATGGCACATAACAACAAACAAACAACATATTTTTGGAATAGTCTGTTCTATGAGGACATTGTCCTGTTTTCCTCTCCATTTGGAAGTTTTGTACCTAGAACTTTTATTCCCTCTATTTGGTTAGTTGCTGTTGTTGTGTGTAGATTGACTTCCTTGTTTTTTAGTGTACATTTTTTTTTTTATTTGCCATTGAGTTGGACTCAACTCATAGTGACCCCTCCTTGGGTTTCCGAGGGAGTATCACTATGGAAGTCAATTGCCCAACCTTCCTTCTGAGGAGTGGCTGGTGGGTTTGAACCACCAGCCTTCTGGTTAGCAGACAAGTGCCTTAGACACTACTCTACCAGAGCTCCTATGTACAATGTACAATGTTTTATGGTCTTATTTTGAGTGTTTATTTCTGATTTGGTTTTAGTGTTGATGTCATGTGTCCTGATTTTGTTGTTCTCTGTTGTGGGCTCTCTATTGGAAGGAATTCCTTAAGCATTTCTTGTAGGGTTAGTCTGGTTTCACAAAATTCCTTAATTTCTGTTTGTCTGAGAATGTCTTGATTTCACTCTCATATTTAATGGACAGTTTGGCTGAATATAAGATTCTTGGTTGGAAGTTCCTTTCCTTCAGTGTTTTATATATATTATCCCATTGCCTTCTTGCCTGCATGATTTCTTCTGAGTAATCAGAACTCAGACTAACTGATTATTATACGTGATATTTCTTTTGTCCTGGGCAGCTTTCAAGATTCTTTGTCTTTGGTTTTGGAGAGTTTGATTATGATACGCCTCAGAGTTTTTCTCTTGGGATCTATCGTGTATGGGGTTCTTTGAGCTTCTTGGACAAATATCTTTTCTTCCTTCATGATATGGGGAAAATTTTCTATTAGTAAGTCTTCCACAATTTTCTCAGTGTTTTTTTTTTTTTTTTTTGCCTCTTCTTGTTCTGGAATTCCAATGAAGTGTATGTTGTTTCTTTTAATGTCATCCTATGTAACTGTTAGGTTCTCTTCATTTCTCTTAAGTCTTTGTTCTGATTTTCTTCATACAGGGTGGTGTCAAGGGATTTATCTTTTAGTTGGGAAATGCATTGTTCAGCCAGTTCTAGCCTATTCTTTTGTGTTTCCACTGTGTTGTGTAATTCTGTAATTTTGGTATTCATCTTCTGGATTTCTAACTGCTGTTTTTGTGTGAGTTCTGATTGTGTATTGATCTTGTTACTTTGTTCTTGGTGGTTTTCCTGAGTTCTTCCAGAGTACTGTCTATGTTCTTCTTGATTCTGTTTGGGGTTTCCTTGAGATCTTGCAGAGTTCTATAAACATACTTTCTAAATTCCTTCTCAGATTAGTCTATTGCCTCCTCTTCCTCCATGTTAATGAGACTTTATTTGGGATTTTATTTCTATTGTCTTATCATGTTTTTTGTTTGTTTGTTTGCTTGCTTTGAGGTTGCCTGTTGTTTCTTAGACATTTTGAAGTTGTCTTAACTCTTAGTTATGTACTGATTTGTTTTGTCTTGATTTCATGATTTAATATTTTTGGAAAGGTGGTGCTGGTGTATTTTATTTTTCTGGTTGTTAATTCAGGTGTGCTGCAGTTTTCCTTGTGATGACAGAATCACTGTGTGGAATGTGGATTCTGGTCCTTGTCATGAATGGGGTTTAGGATTTGAGCTGGCAGGTGTTGTGGTGGCTTAATGTGTTTTTTATATTAGATGAGGCAGGAGAGAGGTGGGGAAAGGAGGAAGAAAGGAGAAAAAAAAACAAAAGCTCCAAGGCACCAGGAGCCATTTCCAGGGCTTTGAGTAGGCTACTAATGATGACGTTACACTGATATTCACAGGTCTACAGCTCAAGTTCGGCAAAGACCCCAATGGTTAGAGTGCCATCACTTTCTGCCAGATTCAGACAGCTGCATAAACCCTGTACTCCAGGCCCTTCCATGCCAAAAAGCTGTACTGGGATAGCTGCCCTTACTGGTGCTGCCAGTTAGTTCCAGGGTCTGCGTGACTTAGTCCCAGGGTCCACCCACTTATGGTGGGCTTCCCACTTCCCTCTCTGCTTCCAACTCAGCAGCACCTGGAGCGAGAGGGGTCTCTGCTCCCTCCATGTGGTCTCAAACTTACCAATAAAAGTGGTTGCTGAAGGTAGATCTGTGGAGTGGTCATAGGTCCTCTGGTGTATTCTCTCCACTGCCCCAGGGAGCCCTCTGATGCTGTGTCTCACTGGCTGGTCACCACTGTGGAGGGCAGGTTTGTCTAATTTTTTTCTTTCCTGGTAATTACACACCTCCTTCTCCTTTTTAATCGTACTCCCCTGAGTTTGGCATACTCTAATTTAATAAGCTGTTCAGAGTGCCAGAACCCCTGCTTCAACCTGCTGCACCTAGTTTTTCAGGCACAAAGATTCTAGTTGGAACTAGCGCATGGGCTATAGGTAAGATGCCATCTTCCCATCATCCTAGTGATTTTTAAGGTAAGATATAAAACTCACCTTTAAAAATGATTATCTACGCTCTCATGGTGGGATTATAAGTGATTATATTTTCTTATTTATACTCTTTGCAGTTTGAACCCACCAGTCACTCCACAGGAGAAAGATGAGGCAGTCTGCTTCATCTTTAGGTGAAACCCTATGGGGCAGTTCTACTCTGTCCTGTAGGGTCACTATGAGTTAGAATCAACTCAATGACAACCCCCAATCAACCCCCTCAATCAACCCCCCCTAATAAATGCTATTAATTATTATCATATTAGTTGTAATTATATAAATTGTACATATTATAAATTATATATGTATAAACTGTATTAGACATATTACTGATAGATAGCCACCATGGAGTTGACTCCAACTCATGATGACCTCATGTGCAATAGAATGAAACATTGCCTAGTCCTGTGTCATCCTCATGATCATCAGCATTGTCTAGTCTATCACTGCAGCTATTGTTCCAATTCATCTCACTGAGAGTCTCCCATGCCCTTGTTGGGCCTCTACTTCATGAAACACAATGTCTTCCTCTAGCAACTGATCAATCCTGATAAAGAGCCCAAAGCAAGTGAGTCAGACAATATTCCATTGTGATTGATTTGGTTAATTTTCCAAAGCAGATCACCAGGCCTTTATTGCCAGTCTGTCTTAGTCTGGAAGCTATACTGAAACCTTTCCAACATCAGTGACCCTGCTCTTTGCTGGTATTTGGAATATCAGTGGCATAGCTTCCAGTATCACAGCAACATGCAAGCCATCTGCAAAAAGGGCAAGGAGGCCACATGTTCTGACCTCCTCTAATCCCACAAGAGGAAGACAGTATTACCAGCAGTAACCCACGGCCTATTACTGAAAGGCCAGACATGCTTCCTCTCTCCAGCTCTTTCTCTAAGCGTTCCTCCTAAAGCACCACCACCTGTCTCCTGGGTTTGATAATTCGCTGCAGTAGCCATGCAGAACTCACAGATTACGGGGTATATTAGGGAAGCACCAGACTACAATTCAAGTTCAGGAAAAATGCTCAGTCTCTCTCTCAGCCCACCGTCTCTCAGCCAACAGTCTCTCACAGTCTCTTTCCCAGCAGTGCTAGTCCCTTGGTGTCTCACTCAGCAATGCCTGTCTCTTGCCTCTCTCTCCCAGCAGCACGTGTCTCTTTCTGGAGCACGTGTCTCTTTCAGCAGCACATCTTCCTCAACCAGCAGTCAGAGAGAGAGTTCTACCTCTAGGAGGCCTCCTTTTGAGCCCAGCAGAGTGGTCAAACTAGCCAATCATAGCATCAGAACTCTAAGCACATGAGAGTGGGAACCTCCCAGAACGTTGTATTGTGCCACGCCCAACAGAAATACTCCAGGTGGACAACTTCAGCAATCAGGAGCTCCTCAGTTGCTTATAGAAAATCCCACCTTGGAGTTTACAAAGACTTATGTGTAGAAAAGCCACACTAAGTAATTTATTACACCGCACCATCACAGTGTGACAAACTAACAGATGGGTGATGGATATATTATACATGAATTCTATATATTATATATTATAAATATATAAATTGTATATAATATTTACTAGCACAGAAAAATACACCAATAATCTTTTAAAAAATAAATAATGATCATTCAAAGAATGCTTCTCAACTGTAAGAGGAAATGATATCAACATAATGAGACAAGGTGGGCTTCTCTTATTTTGTTGTGTTTTATTTTATTTAAAGTTCTTATTATCCAAAATGACTACTCTCTCCTTCAAAGGATTGTTTGGGAGGTTGTTCACTGATATCTGTATTACTACCTTTGCTTACCATATTATTTTTTTTCTTTTAACCACACTTTTGAACTGCAGATATTAAAAATTGTCTGAATTATGGCAAATCTCTCTTTTTAAGAGTGGTTGTGATTTTGATTGTAAACTGGGACAAAATCTTTCTTAATTAAAGCAAGCTATAATTATAAAATAATGAGTTCCACTTTATCTGTCTCTGTGTTGCATGCAGTTTTTGAATAATCTTTAGGAGCAATCTCAAAAGAAGAATTTTTGTTGGAATAAGTACCTCTGTAGGTATTTGTTTTCAAGGAAGCTGTCTTAGTTATCTAGTGCTGCTATAACAGAAATACCATGAATGGGTGGCTTTAAAACAGAAATTTATTTTCTAACACTTTAAGAGGCTACAAGTATGAATTCAGAGTGCAGCCTTTTTCCCTTTGTTGGCTGTGGAGTAAGGTCCTTGATTCATCAGCTTCTGCTTCCTGGTCCCTTGGAGATATCCCTGTGTCCTGGCATCTGTCTTAACCCATCTCTGGTAACTCATTTGCTTATTTAGTCTCTTTTATTTCACAAAAGTGATTGACGCAAGACACATCCTACACTAATCTTGCCTCATTAATATAACAAAGAAATCCATTCTCAAATGGGAGTATAATGACAGACATACAGGTTAGGATTTGTAACTTATTTTCTGGGGACACAATTCAATCCATAACAGAAACAATGCTCACTTAAAATTCATAAATGTTTAATTTAATCTCATTATTTTACAGACTCTAGGGAATTGTGCATATATATATATA
>NW_006921709.1:5948342-5959487 GCF_000298275.1 Orycteropus afer afer
TGAAAATGAAGATGACTTGAAGTGCTTACTAATGAAGATTAAAGACTACAGTCTGCAGTATGGATTACACCTCAATATATATATAAAAAAAAAGAAAAATCCTCACAACTGGTCCATTAAACAGCTTCATGACAAATAGAGAAAAGATTGAAGTTGCGAAGGATTTCATATTATTTGGTTGTACAATCAACACCAATGGAAATAGCAATCAGGACATCAGACAACGCATCACATTGGGCAAATCTGCTGTGAATGACCTCTTTTAAGTGCTGGAGAGCAAAAACATCTCCTTGAAGACCAAGGTGTGCCTAACTGAAACCAAGGTATTTTCAATCACCTCATATGCATGTGAGAGCTGGACAATGAATAAGGAAGACAAAAGAAGAGTTGATGCTTTTGTGTTTTGGTGTGGGAGAAGAATGCTAAGAGTACCATGGTCTACTAAAAGTACTAACAAATCTGTCCTGATGCAGGTGTTTGGACCGAACAAGGAAATACTGCATGATTTAAAATCAGGAAAGATGTGTTTTAGGGTGGTATCCTTTCAGCATACTTCTTCAATCTGTACGTTGAACAAATAATTTGAGAAGCTGTACTATTTGAAGAAGAAGGTACATCAGGATTTGAGGAAGACTCATTAACAACCTACAATATGCAGATTATACAATCTTGGTTGCTGAAAGTGAAGGAGACTTGAAGAACTTACTGATGAAGATTAAAGACTATAGTCAGCAGTATGGATTACATCTCAACATGAAAAAAACAATTAACATAAAGGGGGGCGGGGGGGTAGACAAAGGGCTTCACTGGAAGCTGAGTGTTTTGAGAGCACGGGAAAAGGAACAAAGAACTTCACCGGAAACTGGGGGTTTGGGGGCAGGGGCACCTGAAGAGCCGGGGAAGGAACACAAAGAGTCTAAGCGGAAATTAGGGGTTGGAGACTAAGAAGGTACTGGGAGAGATAGAGACAGAAACTTAGTAGATTCTGGCAGGCTGAGAAGAGGGTGAAGCATTTATCTATCATATTAGAATCAGCTTGTCAATTTGTATTTTTTTTTTTTTAAATCCTGCTGGGATTTTGGTTGGCATTACATTAAATATGATAGATCAGTTTGGGAGGTGTGGGGATTTATGTTTTCCAATCCATGAACATGGTACATGTGTCTCTATTTTGTTATTGCTGTCTAATGTTGAGTCAGCTCCAATTCATTGAAACCCCTACATACTGAATCTTGCCAACAACCACATGAGTGAGCTTGGAAATCAGATTCTTCCCCACTTAGTGTTGAGCAGACTGCAGCCTCACCTGACACTTTAATTGTAGCCTAGTAAGAGACCCAGAGCAAAAGGACCCAGCTAAGCCACACTTATATTCCTAACCTACAGAAACAGAAATAATTATATAACAGTAGATAACTAAGACAAATAATAATATTAATGACTGGCATTCTTGCGTATTAACTACATGTCAGACACTGTGCTAAGTGCTTTATACATGATTTTACTTTTAGTCTTCACAAGAACCCTATGAAGGAGATATTAATACACTAATGGAGCATTGAGGTTTAGACAGAGTAATTTGTCAAAGTTACAGAGCTATTAAGTAAGAATGCCAGAATTGACTCTTTTTTTTTTCTCAGAATTGACCAACTTTTAACAAAATGAAATTGCATTGCTGTTTTTGAATAAAGTAACCCCAACTTTGGTCCCTTAATTATCAGAAATGTTGAAATAGGGAGGCTAAAGCCTGAGAAGAGTTCAGCAACCTTGTGTGAAAAGCATACTCAATGGGGTTAGGTTCTTTGATTTGGAGGTAATATTTTTCCTAGCAGTGGAAAAATATCTAAAAATGAAGTAAAAATTCATAGGGAAGGATTGGGGGTGGGGGGAGGATGAGTCATTAAGTTTTTATTTCAGCTTTTAAATCAGCATATCAGACTGTGAAGATGAAAACCAATCTCTCCCAGAGAGAATATTATGTTGGAATACTCTAGAATATGTCTCGATTGGGATCTACTAAGGAAAAATGAAGTCATAGTTAAAATGTGGTGATGAGAAATAATTATTGTGAGAATATCTGTTCTACCTTTTTTTTTTTAACTCTTTTGAAAATAATTTTTATTACTTTTAATGTCAAAGTTGTTATTACATGCTTGGTATAATAAAAAAAAAAAAAATTGATAAAACAATTGAAAAAAATAAAGTGAATATCACCACTAATCCCACTCACCAGAGCAATAACTGGATCAATATATCTTACTGTTTTGCAATGCATTTTGTCCCTTAATTATGGATATCTTTTCATATCAATAACTGTATTCTCCATTGTTTTTAATACTTCACTGTGTGTCCATAGATGATAGGATGATATATAGATAGATAGATAGATAAACAGATAGATAGACAGGTAGATGATAGATAGATAGACACAGATAGATAAGTAAAACTCCCAACTCACTGCCATTGAGTCGATTCTGACTCATTGTGACTGCATTGGGTTTCTGAGGCAGTAAATCTTTGCGGAAGTAGATTGTCCCATCTTCCTTCCCCAGACCAGCTGGTATATTTGAACCACCAACCTTCTGGTTAGCAGTCAAATGCCTTAGGCACTGCACCACTAGAACTCCATATATATATGTATATATGTATTTAAAACCAAAACCTAAACCCACTATTATCGAGTCAATTCCAACTCATAATGACCCCCATCAGGTTTCCAAAGTGGTAACTCTTTGTGCAAGTAGATTGCCCTGTCTTCCTTTGGCAGAGCAACTGGTGGGTTTTAACTGCCAACCTTCTGGTTAGCAGTCAAATGCCTTAGGCACTGTGCCACCAGCCCTATATATATACATATATATATATATATATATATATATATATGTGTGTGTGTGTGTGTGTGTGTGTATATAAAACCATTTATTCAATTAATCCACTTGTTTTTAAATTGTTTTCAATTTTCTGTGATAAATAATTTCATGAAGAATAACTGACATACATCTTGTGCAGTCATCTGATGATTTCTTTAGAATGAATTCCTAATGTGCAGTAGTTGAGTCAAAAGGTTTGCATTTTTACAGGTAGTGCCAAATTGCCTCTCAGAAATGTTGTACCAAAATTACTTCCCACCAACAGTTTATGAGAGGGCCCACTTCCTACAACCTTGCCAACAATGGGTATTAACATTCTTTTAAACTTTTGCCAATCTGATAAGTGAAAAATAGCATCTTGTTGTTCTAGTTTGTATTCTCTTAATTACTAGAGAGATTAGGCATTCTTTCATATGCACATTGGTCATTTGTGATTTCTCTGTTATGAATTATCTTTATATACCATTTGACCATTTTTTTCCATTGGATTGCTTATAATTTTCTTGTTAAAATATTTATAAGTTAAGGAATTTAGCAGTTTCTCTTCCCATATGCTACATTTGGCCCCAGTTTTTTAATATCCTTTCAACTGTGCTTATGATTTATTTATTTTTTTTGTTCTGTTGACATTTGGAATTGTTATATCATCAAACCTATCTATCCTTACATTTATAGTTTCAAATATTGTTGTTATGTCTAGAAAAGCCTTTCCTTCTGGCCGGATGATCATACTGAATCTAAGATGCCATAAGAACCAATATTTTGAAGTGGGATTTAGAAAGCAAAATGTGAAAATAAATGACATTGAAGAAAACACTTGAATAATTTCCAGGTGTGTTGATTGGAATAGACACTCTGATATGAAGATCAATTGTTTCTCCACGGCTAATTCCTCAGTAAAGACAATAAACAGTTGTAAACATATTGGTTCTCACATTATAATTTAAACTACAGAAATATATTGTAAAAATGACATATTCATATCATGTTCCATACTTTACAATGCTACTTCACGTGTATAATTTCATTTAATCCTCATGAGAGTTAATTGTTACTATCTGCCTTTTATAAACAAAGAAAGATGCAGAGGTTCAGAGCAGCTAAGGCATTTGCCCAATGTCACACAATCAAATGTTGGCAGAGCTAGGACTCTAACTTATGTCTTTGGGCTCAAAACCCATGCTCCTCCCAGTTATCATCAAAATAGTAATAATGGTCTTTTCAACTGTGAACAGACTCAATGAGAAGTTAAGATTTTTGTTGCCCTTCTGGAATTTCAGAAATTTTGATGTTATAAAGGAGCTCTGGTGGTGTAGTGCCTAAGACATTTGACTGCTAACCAGAAGGCTAGTGGTTCAAACCCACCAGCCACTCCTCGAAGGAAGACTGGGCAATAATCTATTATTGTAGTAATACCGCCTCGGAAACCCAAGGAGGGGTTGCTGTGAGTAAGATCTGACTTGACGGCACTAAGTTTTGTTTCGGTTTTTTATTTTATTGAACAAGTTTTTTGAGTTTTTAATCTGGTCACAAGGAGCATGGATGACTGTTTTCTAGGCTATGGTGGCTCTCCTCCTCCTGAGTGAAAATTGTCTGCAATGAAGGGCAGTTCATTTATTTGACATAACTTGCTCAATAGAAATATACATCTTTTAGTGGATTACTATTACCTTGTACACTGTGGAGCTGCTATTGTGGTAGAGCAGATTGGCAAGTATTCTATATTAATGGTGCATAAAGCCTACCCTGGTAAGATCAAAGTTGGTATATAGATTTACAAGTGAAATGCTTGTCTTTATGGACTCAACAAAGTGTTGGAAAGCACATGATGGTTTGGCCTGAACACATGCCCTTCACATAAGCCCTATTCTGCCTGGCTTCCTCCTTTTTTACACCCTCCTCCTACATTTCCTTTCTGTTTCCTCATTCATCCATTCACCTATTTGTTCAATTTACATCTATTAACCATCACTATGTGCCAGGTACCCTGTTTGGTTCAGAAAAAAAGAGATAGGTAAGATACCTTCTCTGTTCTTATCTGTTATGAGGCAGATAAGCCAAAACCTACATAACCAGTACAGCCTTGAGGGTTTTGGGTGCTGACAACGTTACCCACATCAGTGCCATAGAGTTGAACAACACTAAACCTTTGAATTAGGTGTTGGCAAAGAATATTAAATATATCATGGACTGCCAGAAGAACAAGCAAATCTATCTGGGAAGAAGTATAGCCAGAATGCTCCTTACAAGGGACAGTGGAGAGACTTCATCTCACATACTTTGGATGTGTTATCAGAGGGACCCTCAGTAAAGTAAAGGGTCAGTGAAAAAGAAGAAGACCCTCAACAGGAAGGATTGACACAGTGGCTGCAACAATGGGCTCAAATATGCATGAGGGCCAGGCATTATTTCATTCTGTTGTAAATAGGTGGTCCTTCAGTGTTGGCTTCACCATTGTGTCTTTTCCAATACCTAGTTGACTGTCTATTCTCAGGATTACTCTGTGATTGAGCTGGGCCAGTGAAGAATCACAAATTTTTTCAATAGAGATCAATCCTGTCCAAACAGCTTCCTATCCCTCTAGGATAAATTGAAAAGTCCTTACCAAAGTCTTATGTGATTAGGCACTTGCCTACCTCTCTGACATTTTGTATTATCTTCCCCTTTGCCACATTGAACTCTTTGTTCTTCCTCCTGCATGCCAAGCATGTTCCCCTCTCATAGCCTTTGCACCATGGACTGTTTCCACTACCTGAACCAGTCTTCCCCAGGTGTTCACACAGTTTATCACGTCATTAGGTCTCAGCTCAAATGCCATCTCCTTAGAGGGACTTTCTCGGATCACTGTACAATAACTCCCCAACCCCTTAGCTTGCTCTATTTTTTGGCACACCCCTAATCACTGCTGTTGTTGTTGGTAGTTGCCATTAAGTCAATTCTGACCCATGTGTGCAGACCAGAACTTCCCCATAGGGTTTCCAAAGCTGTGACCTTTCAGAAGCAGATCACCAGGCCTATCTTTTGAAACACTTTCAGTTGGGTTCAAACTGCCACCTTTTGGGTTAGTAGTTGAGTATAACCATTTATGCCACCCAAGGATGGCCCACTTATCACTAGCTGATATTAAATTGATGGCATAGTGTCTAAGGCATTTGACTGCTAACCAGAAGGCTGGTGGTTCAAACCCACCAGCCACTCCTTGGAAGGAAGTTTGGGCAATCTGCTTCGGTAGAGATACTGCCTTGGAAACCCAAGGAGGGGTCGCTATGAGTTGGATCTGACTCGACAGCAGTGAATTTGGTTTTGTTGGATTCACTTAATTATTTGTTTTTTGCTTTCTCCCTTGTTAGAATGTTGGCTCCACAAAGTGAAGGATTTTGTCTTGTACGTTGCTGTATTTTCAAACCCTACAAGTGTATCTGACACACAGTAGGTACTCAATAAATATTTGCTGAGTGAATGAATGATAAATGAATGAAATAATTCACTTCCCAACCCCTTGGAGAAGCAGAGCAGGATGCAGTGTAGAAAGACTTGGGCAGTATAAAGAGGAAACCAAGATGACATGTGTGTTGCAGCACTAGGTTATCCCTTAGTCGTAGACACAGAATTGATAATGTTGCTGGCTCTGGGACCTCCCACAAGAGTAGTGTGAGGAATCTAGGGAGGAAGTCAGTGCACAGAACTTCTCTACAAACTAGCCTTGATTTTGTTCCACATATTCTAAAGTTTAAGGAGCTCTGGTGGCTTAGTGCCAAAGGCACTTGACTGCTAACCAGAAGGTTGGCGGTTCAATCCCACCAGCCACTCCACACACTGGGCAATCTACTTCCATAAAGATTTACTGCCTTGAAAACCCGAGGGTAGCTATGAATTGGAATCGACTCGATGGCAGTGAGTTTGGGGTTTTTGTTTTGTTTTGTTTGAATCTAAAGTTTAAGCATCAGTTTTTGTACTACGGTTTGTCCAAGGCACAAGACATAAGTGGGAAAGTTGCCAGGTCCCACTGTATTGCGAGTGGGGCTTTTCTCTTGCCTAGACTTTTCATTGAGCCAGAACTTCCTGAACCAGGCAGAATTCCTTGCTTAAGCTTGGCTGCTCCTCATTGGCCCCTCTAACCTCTAAGACCTTTCCTGTAAGTGCCTGTCGCTCACTTACAGGAAAGAACCTGGGGCTAGTTTTTCAGTTCATTGCCCACTAGCTGCCCTCTCTGGACTTGGGTTTTCCTGCAAGCCTTTTGCATAGCTCCAATCAGCTTTTAGTGGTTAGAAGTCCTATTTACTGCTTCCTCTCATTCGCTGTTAACAATAAATGGACTTGGACACCCGGAGCTGGTCATGCTCCATTAACCTTGTGGATTTGACACAAGGATGGGTGAGACTGGTTTGATAGGCAAAGAGTTGGGTAACAGGAAATAATGCACCCCTTTTCCTCCCCCTAGATGCAATTTCAGTTGTTTCCACATTTGGTTTTCATAGTACAGTAGATGCAAGAGCTCCAGCTAGTGTGAGAACCAAGCTTGGATAAGAAAAACACAGTGATGGCACAGTTCCTGCGGGGCTCCCAGGCTATTTTCTCAGCATTAAAAAAACTTAACAATGTCTAAACAGCTGACCTCATGGTTTGCTCCTAGGTTTGCATAATTCCCCAGGGTCATGTTAGTGTATGTTTTTCAAGGGGGAGATAAGTCAACTTGGGAAAAGGCAACACTTGGGTGTGTTTTAGTCTCTATATCCATCTTCAGTCTCCCTGAGCCCCAGTAGAACAGTTGCTGAAGTCTCCCCAGGTGTACTTAGACTGGCCTGGGTTACAGTGATGGAAGAAGTCAACTTTTGGTAACATGCAGAAATGATTTTTTTTTTTTTTTTTTAACTGTCATCAGTCACTTTACTTTTGGATATCCCAGAATATGTTTGGAAATACTCCGGACTCTTCACTGTCTTGCATCAGCCTCTTTCTTGCTCTGGAAAATATTAATGGAAGTCGTTCAGCTGCTTGTCAGCAGAGAGCAATCATTGTTCATCAGCTGAGGTGGATTTCCTTGGTGGCCTCCCCCCGCCCCAACCCCCAATCTATGCAATATTCCCACAACTCCCATCTCATGTTGTAATCTCTCTGGTAACATTAGCCCTACAGAAGTTTTTTTTTTTTTTAAGATATTTCTTATAAAGACAGTATTTAGAAATTGTTTTCAAAGATATTTTTAGTAGGAGGCCATGCAAAAAGCTCTAATTGTCACCTTTCCAAAATTCTAGGAGGTGTGAAGGGCATTCTGTTAAATGTTAGGGCAATTCTCCTCTCTAAGACACTGGCACTACCATTGGCAGCACTGAGGCCATCAGTCACCACCAGGACCACTGAACAAGCTCCTCCATCTAGAAGCCATCTGTTAGTGGATAAGCTACACCAAGGACTAAAAGGTATATGAGGCAGGAACTCTGTCTTGCTCAATATTGAATAACTAGTGCCTAGCACAGTGCTTTGTCATATAGTAGAAGCTCAATAAATAAGTACATATTAAGTAACTGAGTAGTATTCCTTTCTAAGAATTGTGCTATTGATGGATTTGAGATCACTAAATTGCTGTTGCTCTTGCTGGATTTTTTTTTTCTTGGTTACAAGGAGGTGATCTTCTTAACAAGTGGCTAAAGACACAGGCTCTGCTAATATATGGCGTTAGAAATCACCATAGTGGCTATTTTTAAGGGAGAGTGGTGAGCAGTGACTAAATGGGGTCATGATGAGGGCTTTTGGGATGCTGGGAATGTTCTGGAAGTGATCTGGGTGAAAAGCCATCAAGGTGTAAGCTTTAGATTTGAGCACTGTTCTCTCTGTGTGTTATCCTTCACTAAGAAGTATTTAAAATTGTTTTTACAAAATAAGGCTCTAGAGATAATTGTCTAGATTTATACCCTGGCTCATCCACTTCTGTGCCTCATTTTCTTCATCTAGAAATCAGGAATAATAATATTCCCACCTCATAAGGTTGTTGTGATAATTAAACGATTTAATCCATAGTAAAAAAACAAATCAAACCAAACTTACTGCCGTAAAGTCAGATCTGACTCATAGCAACCCCTCCTTGGGTTTCCGAGGCAGTGTCATTATGGAAATAGATTGCCCAGTCTTCCTTTCAAGGAGTGGCTGATAGGTTTGAACTGCCAGCCTTCTGGTTAGCAGTCAAATGCCTTACTCCCTCATCCATAGTAAGTACTCAGTATATGTCAGTTATTAATAGCTATTGTTTTTTGGAAGATGAGATATTTCAAACTTGGTGCCACAAAAGCTGGTCAAAACCATGAGGTGGGGACAAGATTACTTCTTTGTTTGAGGCACGACCACCCCTAATTTCTCAAGATCTGTAGTCTTCTTCTTCCTCTTTTTTTCAAATTTTTATTGTGATTTGGGTGAAAGTTTACAGAGCAAATCCACTTTCCATACAGCAGCTCACATACACTTTGTCTCATGACACTGAGTACAATTTACCACAATTCAACAGCTTCCCTCCCACTTCCTCCCCATAGTTATCTCTTCCCTATGTCCTTTCCTCCCATGCATTCCAGACCCTTGAACTGTCTCCCTGCGCATACACAGCCTTTCTAGTCTCCCATGACTGACCTCTCCAAGGAGTGTATCTACCTAATGTAAATATTCAGCTCATATTTTGTTTGGCTGGAAGCCACAAGAGTGGGTTCAATTCCAGACCTGAAGGGCAGCTAGAGGCGATAGTCTCAGTGGTTCCATCAAGCTCTATCAGACCAGCAAACCTGGTCCCTTTTTTGTAGTGTATGTAGTGTAATGCTTAAAGCATTTGACTGCTAACCAGAAGGGTGGCGGTTCAAACCCACCAGCTACTCCTCGGAAGGAAGACTGGGTGATCTGTTTCCGTAGTGGGTGATCTATTTTGGAAACCCAAGGAGGAGTTATTATGAGCCAGATCTGACTTGACGGCAGTGAGTTTTGTTTTGGAATGGCTAATGATCTTGAGTGTTTCCTCCTATGTTTGTTGGCCACCTGAATATCCTCTTTGGTGAAGTGTCGATTCATGTCTTCTGCCCATTTTTTAATTGAAAGATCTATATTCTTCTTAAAGGTCTCTGTTTACACACTTGTTTTCAGTCATGTTCCAAAGTATACAGACCCTAGACTTTCAGATTCACTACAATAATAGTTACTTTCCAAACTTTTACCTAGAGAAGCTCTGTGACTCACAGAATACTAGAGCCAGAAAAGACCTTACAAAATATTCTCTCTGATGTCCAATTTGATAGCCACTAGCCATATGTGGTTATATAGATTTAATCTAAGTTAATTAAAAATAAATTAAATGCTTCAAAATTCAAAATGCCATTCCTCAGTTGCACTAGCTATACTTTAAGGCCTCAGTAGCCACATGTGGTTAGCGGCTACCATACTGGATAGTACAGATAGAAAATGTTTCTATTATAGCAGAAAATTCTATTGGATAGCACTGCTAGATCAATCTTCTCCCTACATGTATGAAAACATTAATGTCCTAAGAGGTAAGATGATCACACCAAACTAATATAGTCAGGTAAGGACCAAACTAAACTAAAATTTAGGTTTGTTGATTTCCATGTCAAAGTACTTTCTACTTGGCCACAAAAACAGCTGGGAATTTGCAAGAGTCTCCCCAACTCTAGTTAGTTTGCAGGAGATATATCATATCTACAAGAAGATGGGGCAATCTACTTCCATAGTGAAACTGCCTCGGAAACCCAAGGAGGGGTCGCTATGAGTCTGGTTCGACTTGACGGCATATAACAATAACAATAACAATAACAAGTCTCTGGGTGGTGCAAGCGGTTAATATGCTTGACTGCTAATTGAAAAGTTGAAAGTTCAAGTCCACCCAGAGGTTCCTTGCAAGAACATCTTGGAGATCTTCTTCCCAAAAATCAGCCATTGAAAATCTTATGGAGCACAGTTCTACTCTGACACACACAAGGTCACAATGAGTCAGAATAGACCTGACAGCAACTGGTGTGCCATATCCATTCATTATTCCTGGACATAACTGATGATTTCAGAGTATCTGCCCTTTTCTTGGGACCTCTGGCGGCATAGTGCCTAAGGCATTTGACTGCTAACCAGAAGGTTGGTGGTTCAAACCCATATACATTGTTGTTGTTATGTGCCGTCGAGTCGGACCCGACTCATAGCAGCCCCTTCTTGGGGTTCCATCTTCCTTCCAAGGAGTGGCTGGTGGGTTTGAATCGCCAGCCTTCTGGTTAGCAGTCAAGTGCCTTAGGTACTA
>NW_006921709.1:5959907-5966441 GCF_000298275.1 Orycteropus afer afer
TGTGTGTGTGTAAGAGAGAGAGAAATCTATCTCAATCTTACACAGTTATAGAGGCTGCAAGTCCCAAGTTCCTGGGTCAAACGTCAAGCTGGAGGCTTTTCCTGATTCATGCAGCTGCAGGGGATAATGAACCCAAGATTGGCAGGTAATATAACAGGCTGCTGCCTTCAGTGGATCACGAATCCAAGATCAGCAGGCAAAATGGCTAATTGTTGGCTACCAGAACAGTTGTAGATGCTGGCAAGTCTCAAGTCTGTGGGCCAAATGTCAAGCTGGAGGCTTTTCCTGACTCATGCAAGTGCAAGGGCTGACAAAACGAAGATCGGCAGGCAGCATGACAGGATCCAGATCCAACAGAAAGTTTTGGAATTTTCCTAGGACACCCATACATATCTTAGAAGTAGGTCACACCTTTAAGGAAACTCCTTTTCAACTGACTGGCTGCTCAAAGCATATCCCATAATGGAGGTGACTACCATCCATTGTTGTTGTTGTTGTTATGTGCCATTGAGTCGGACCTGACTCATAGTGACCCCTCCTTGGGTTTCTGAGGAAGTATCACTATGGAAGTAAATTGTCCCATCTTCCTTCCAAGGAGTGGCTGGTGGGTTTGAACTGTCAGACTTCTGGTTGAGCAGTCAACTGCCTTAGGCACTATATTACCAGAGCTCCTGCAACCATCCATTAGATCTCATCATAGGAATGACCACACCACAACAGTGAATGATGATCTAGCCAAATTGAAAAACCTTAATCATCACAGTGTTCAAATACCATGTCCCTGTCTTTCAGGAAAGACTATTTCTCTATTTTACTATTTGAGAATCACATTTCCATTCTAGGGTATTTTCTTTTAGGAATCAAAGAATCAGGGTGTTACTCACACATGAAGAATAGCAAGTTATAGGTAGTTAATAATCATTGCTAATATTTATTGAGCATTTACTATGCACCAGGATCTTCCTCTAACTACTTGAGATTCAGTTGAGTAATCTGAGGCATAGCAAAGTCATACAGCCTGCCCATGGTCACAGATATTAAGTGATAGAGTAGGTATTTGCACCCAGATAGTCTGGCCTAAGGCCCAGCAACTAACTACCTTGTGTAGAGGATATTATAAAGTGTTAGAGAAACTGGAGTGTGATGGCAAGGAATGAAAAGTCAAGGTCCTCACTTTCCAGAAAGATGTAATCTCGTTATGGTCTAGGAAAGGAGACAAAAGTGACTTATACATATTTTTTGGTATTTACCATCACATAAATACTTGTGGATTTGACTTTCTTCATCTTTAAGTCCCCTCTCTTTTTTTTTCTCTTTCCTTTTTCATATATTTTTTTAAACCCAAAAAGCTGAAAATTCCAATGATATATTCCTTTCAGCTGGTTGATGTGTGTTCCCGAACAGTCCATCCTTACTGCAGTCTTCTAAAAGAGCCCAGATTCATCTTGGGATGCTCCTGAGAACCTAGCCTGTTGACTCACCTGGGAAGTAGGTGAATGAGGGAAGGGAAACAGAACTCACTTAAAACTTTGATTAGGGTTCCACGCTCCCGATCACTGGTTCCTCAGTAAAGCCTTGGAATTAAATAAGTTTGTGACAAGAAGGAGAGTTTTACACAGATCACCGTGTATGAATAGAGGTTTTTGTTTTGTTTTTAAGAGTTCCTGGTTTGGCAGCAATCACTTGCAGTTCTTAAAAGATAGCCTTGCCCACACTTGCTAGTAAAACCACAGTGGCATCCAGCTAGCAACAGTGGTGTTTAAACATGCTTGGGGCTGGCACCATTTAAACAACAGAAAGGGCTTTAACTTCCTCACTGTGCCATGCAGTGTCTCTTCCAGGATTTCAAATAGATGAACGAATAACATACCGAGTTCCAATTATCACGGTGAATGGGTCCAATCATCTGATGCTATTACTGAGTAGAACATGATTTTTATTATTCATGTTTCAGTGTTCCATCTGTTTTGGATTTGAATTTGAATTCTTTGTGCTTAATGTTTTCTTAATGTTTGTATAGAGGATATTATAGCCTTAGGTTGCTAGTAGAGGATATTGTAGCCTTAGGTTGCTAGTCATTTTTCAAAGGTGTTCTGGTCATAGGTGAGTGAGTGGAATACAACTCCTGATTAAGCCTCTTTTCTTCTGAACTTGCTGCTCCAGGGGATGCCACAAAGATTGAGTTGATTGACGTAAATCTTGATTTCTTTTTTTCCCCTTTTCCCTCCTACCCTTATCCTCTCTCTCCCCTACTCTTCTTCTCTCTTTCTTCTATCATAGACTAGAAGCTAAATCCTTCTGGATATTGTAAAGATACTGAGGATTACAGGAGAGGGTTTATCAACTGATCTCCACTTAACCTCCTCACCAGATTACTGACACTCACCGTTACTCACCTTTCCCCGTGTAAGGGATACTATCTCCTACCCCTTCTGCTGCTACTGAGTTTCCCATTTTCTGACCTATTACCTGATCCCAACTGTGCAAAGAGTTCCAACTGTCCTTTTATAAATTCGTGCACACACACATATGTGAGTATGTATCTCTCTCTCTATATACACACACACACACACACACACACACATATATGTATGTATGTATATATATATCCCCCCCCCCAAGTGGGTGGCACTGTCCTAGAAAATTGCCAGGGATTAGGAGAAGGAAGACGGGTATTATTCAAGCTGCATGGCTGGAGAAGAAGCAGCAAATTGTCAAGCTGAACCAATGTGATAGGTGGAAGATAATGCTGGGTGTCAGGACAAAAGGACAGACGACAGATAGGATGGGAACAAGAGCATAGAAAGGACAGCAGTTGAAAGAATCCAGAGACAATGGAATGAAGTTCAATAAATGGGTCAAAGCAAGTGATTTGAAACTAAGCTTATAACGAGGATATATGAGTTAGAATGTCCTTTGCAAGTAATGCTCCTCCTAGGAAAGGTTGAGCAGAGTGAGCTAGCAGATTTGCCTAAAGGATCCATGTCAGGCTGTCCAGGCTCAGTCACATGGGGATTCTTACTCTGTCATATGGGGTCTCTATAAATCTAAATCAACTCAGTGGCACTTAACAAGAACAAATAGCAACCAACTTAAATTTAAGTATTTGATAATCAAACTCTACCAAAATCACTAGTTTCTTAAGTAAATATTATGGGGTGGGTTTCTATAAGTACATCTGAATTCTATATTTTAGCTTCTAAAACAGTACACTAAATATGGAGGAATTTGATAAAATTTTAATAATAAAATAACTATAAATAACTCACTGTAGTCAAGTAGGTTCTGACTCATAGCAACCCCTCCTTGGGTTTCTGAGGTGATATCTGTACTGAAGTAGATTGCCCAACCTTCCTTCCGAGGAGTGTCTGGTGGGTTTGAACCTTCAACCTTCTGGTTAGCAGTCAAATACCTTAGGCACTAAGCCACCAGAGCTTTTTTGATGATAATTTCACACTAGGGACTTGGATTCAAACAATGCTTTTCCTTACTGACAGTATAAATCAATGATACCTTTTCCAAGAGAAATAGGAATAGTATTATTTATTTATGATTTTATTAACAGTTCTTTCTTTTGGATGTTAATGGGTTATGATGGTTTTACTGGGGAATATAGAAAATCTGAAATGCTCACTTTAACTTATCCATTAAACATACAATAAAAACAATTTTTAAATGTGTGTCTACAGATGATTCTATAATTAACTCTACTAAGTTATTATGAAAATTTAGTTAGCATCCATATTGTTTTAGAAACTCTATGTTTCTATTTATCGTCACTTTATTTCATAATCTACCAAAGGGCAGCCCATGGGGGTTGTTAGGGATTCATGTTTTATCTTCCAGCCCTTAATTGGGATCACAGAGTTCTTCTAGGTAAGACAATCACTAAGGAAAGCACCTATTTCTCAAGAGAATAGAAAGCAGGCCCTCAGGCTTTCAGGGTGACTTAATGTAGACCCCAACTAGAAACCAGTTGTCATCAAGTCAGTTCTCACTCAGCAGCCCTGGGTGTGTTGGAGTAGCACCGGGCCCCATAGGGTTTTCAGTGGCTGCTTTTTCAGAAATAGATTGTCAACCTTTCTTTCAAGAGGCCTCTGGGTGGACTCAAACCTCCAACATTTTGGTTAGCTGTCATGAGCACTAATCATTGGTACCATGCAGGGATTCTTTACTGCAGAAAAGAGCAGTTTTATAACAAATGCTGGCGAGGCTGCAGAGAGATTGGAACTCTCATACACTGCTGGTGGGATGTAAAATGGTTCAACCATTGTGGCAAATGGCATGGTATTTTGTTAAACAACTGAAAATAGAAATACCATCTGACCCAGCAATTCCACTACTAGGAATATATTCTAAAGAGATGAGAGGCAGGACACGAACAGACATATGCACACCTATGTTCCTCACAGCACAATTCAGTATAGCAAAGAGATGAAAACAACCTAAATGCCCATCAACAGAGGAGTGGATAACCAAACTATGGTATATTCAAGCAATGGAATACTATGCAACATTAAAGAATAATGAAGAATACACAAATCATCTCACAACATGGATGTATTTGGAGGGCATTATGCTGAGTGAAATAAGTCAATTACAGAAGGACAACTATTGTATGAGTCCATTATTGTAAAAAGACAAAGAAGGGTTAGCTTAAGGAAGGGAACTCACTTTGCAGGTTACAAGGCTGGGGAAGGAAAGGGAGGGAATAACTTCAGGCTAGTGGAGTGCCACATGCTGAGGTGGGCAAGGGAAGGATGGTATGGAAAGAGTCTGTGACCACCATGATAACATTAGGGAAAGGGAGGACACCGAATTGTGCACATGAGATATAGGTGACAGAGGCTAATACAAGTATATCCACAATACTGCATTACCATTAACACTAAACACCAGGCTACAGATAAATACATAAACATATGAGATCAGATGGGGGTCAGTGAACAGGATTATACTCCAGACCAAAGATAGATTCAGCTGAGGCTAATCTTGCACAGATACCAGTGATACAAAATACCCACAATCCTCACAGAAACAACAGAAGACAGCCATAGAGCAATCCCTCACAGACAGCCAGACACTGTGGGAGAGAGATCCAATGGATTTACTGACTCAGGACCATAGTACTGGGGGACACCAGACTCAACTGGCACAACAAAATACATAAAAATCTTGTTCCACAACCTACATTGGTGAGTAGTGACTGGGGTCTTAAAAAACTTTTGAGCGGCCCTCTAAGATGCAGCTAATAGTCTCCTATCATTGGAAGCAAAGAAGAGTGCAAAACACCAAGGATATTTGGAAGCCATCAGCCCTAGGACATGATGGACCTTGAGACTAGAAGAACTAGATGGTGCCTGGCTACCAACGCCAACCACTCAGGAAAGGATCAAAACTAGACATCCTGGATAGAGTGGGTAGAAAAACGTGGGACAAAATCCAAAAACACAATAATGACCAGAATTACTATTCCTATGGAGTCTGGTGGGACCCCTAATACTATGGCCATGGGATATGCTTCAGGGCTGGAATAAAACTCACTCCCAGGGGCTGGCTCCCAGCCCAATAGTAAATAAGATGTACACACAGACCACTCAACTCAGGGTGATGCACCCACATACTCTATGGAGATGCATCCCTTGGAGCAATCGATCACAGGGCAACAGAGGGTCAACATTCGCATGGAGGAAATGCAGCACACAAAGGAGTGTGTAACTGTGAGGGGCAGAGTGAGAGGGGGATTTACTGAGAAGGGAGGGGATGAGACTGGGTTAGGGTTGGGGATGGTAACTGGGGAGTGAAACCAAATGGGCACAAAATGTTGAATGTAAAATAACCTCTGCTCTGTAAACACACACATAAAAAAGAGCAGTTTTATGTGGAGTGAGAATAGGAGAAACTGCAGGGGAGAATCTAAGAGCCCTGCAGAAGAAATGGAATACTTGTCAGATGCAGGGTGTGAGAGGAATTGCTGCAGAGATACAGGTGAGGAAAGAAGACCGTGGAGTGGGATCCATGGTCAGAAGTGAAGATCTAGAAATAAAAGACTGAGGTTGATGCCGATGCATTCATGGTATGAGAAAACCCTGGGCCCTCTCTGATTCTGAGTGATACTCCAGTGTGATTTTTTTTTCCATAAATTTTATTTATTTTGCCATTGATACTGAGAATTGTTGTTGTTGTTATATACACAGCAAAACATACACCAATTCAACAGTTTCTACATGTACAATTTAGTGACATTGATGACATTCTTCAAGTTGTTCAACCATTCTCACCTTTCTTTTCCCAGTTGTTCCTTCTGCATTAACATAAACTCACTGCCCTCTGAGTTTACTGTCTAGAGTTGCTGTTGTCAATTTGATCCCATGCAGATAGTTCTTAAAAGAGTATAATACTCAAGGCATATCTCTTTTATTAATTAAGCTAAACTATTGTTCAGTTTTAAGATAACTTCAGGGGATATTTTTGTTTAAAGTTTAAAGATTGTCCTGGGGCAATAGTTTCAGCCACGTCATGGCTCCAGAAAGT
>NW_006921709.1:5966656-5971382 GCF_000298275.1 Orycteropus afer afer
CCCATTCCTGCGCCAACCTCACAATCATCACTGTGTTCCAACCCATTGTTGCAGCCACTATATCAATCTATCTTGTTGAGGCTCTTTCTCTTTTTTGCTGACCCTCTACTTTACCAAGGAGCTCTGGAAGCATAGTGCCTAAGGCACTTGACTGCTAACAGAAGGCTGGCGGTTCAAACCCACCAGCCACTCCTCGGAAGGAAAGTTGGGCAATCTGCTTCCGTAGTGACACTGCCTTGGAAACCAAAGGAGGGGTCACTATGTGTTGGTCTGACCGATGGCACATAACAACAACCTGACAGGCTCATTTCCCAGCTCTATGGCAGATAGTATTCCACTTCTGTTCAGACAGTTTTGATTGGCCAATTTTTTAGTAGTAGATCACCATGTCCTTCTGCCTAGTCTGCCTTAGTCTGGAAGCACCATTGAAACCTGTCCGTCGTGGGTGATCCTGGTGGTATTTGATAAATCAGTGGCATAGCTTCTAGCATCCCAGCAACATGCAAGCCACCACAGTACAACAAACTGAGAGACACATTCCATATCCTCTTCCTACCCTGACTCTCCTTCTTCCTCTTTTGCTCCAGGTGAATAGAGCCCAGCTGTTGTGCCTTGGATGTCCACTTGCAAGATTTTAAGACTCCAGGTACTATGTAATGAACTAGGAGGTGGAACAGAAGCACTAAATATGTTATTAGGCCAATTAAGTGGATGCTCCAGGAAACCATGACCCTAAACCGCCAAACCAAGGCACTAAATTCCATTAGGTGTTTGGTGGTACATAAATAGCCTCAGCAGCTACTCTTTTTTTTATTATTATTATTGTTATAAATATATATGTTTTACAACCTTTGCCATGCAACTTTTTATGTGTGTACAACTTATTATTTACAATAATTGGCTGGGCAAACTTCCCCTTCATCAGTGTGATTTTTCCATCACTGTTAACCCCTTTATCCCCTTCTATCATCCCTGGTAACCACTAATAAACTATGGTCTTCATATATTTGCCTTCTCTTGTCTAAGTGAAGTCATACAATATTTGTCCTTCTGTGATTGGCTTATTTCACTCAGCATGTCTTTAAACCCCTTCATTTATCTAGATTTTGTTTCTCCTACTAATTGAGTAGTATTCCATTGTATGTCTGTACCACATGTTATTTA
Source organism: Orycteropus afer afer (assembly GCF_000298275.1). Taxonomy (NCBI): domain Eukaryota; kingdom Metazoa; phylum Chordata; class Mammalia; order Tubulidentata; family Orycteropodidae; genus Orycteropus; species Orycteropus afer. The sequence continues at coordinate 5,967,821 of NW_006921709.1, forward strand.
TCCATTCATCTGCTGATGGACATTTAGGTTGTTTCTACCTTTTGGCTATCGTAAATAGTGCTGCAATAAACATTGGTGTATAAGTCTCTTTTTGAGTCTCTGCTTTCAAGTTTTTTGTATATATATTTAAGAATAGAATTGCTGGGTCATATGGTAGTTCTAGCTCTGACAGCATAGTGCCTAAGGCACTTGACTGCTAACAGAAGGTTGGCGGTTCAAATCCACCAGTTACTCCATGGAAGGAAGAGTGGGCAATCTACTTCTACAAAGGTTTACCACCTTGGAAACCCAAAGGAAGTCGCTATGAGTCAGAATTGACTCGGTGGCAGTGAGTTTGGTTTTTGATTTTGGTATGGTAGTTCTATTTTTAACTTTGTGAGGAACCACCATACTGTTTTTCACAATGGCTGTACCATTTTGCATTCCCACTAGCAATCAATAATGGTTCTGATTTCCCCACATCCTCCCCAACATTTCTTATTTATTCATTTATTTATCTTAGCCATTCTAGTGGGAGTGAAATGGTATCTCATTGTAGTTTTGATTTGCATCTCTCTGATGGCTAATGATGCAGAGTTAATGATGGCTAATGATGTTTGGTGGCCAGTTGAATGTCCTTTTTGGTGAAATGTTTATTCAAGTTCCTTGCTTATCTTATGATTGGTTATTTGTCTTTTTGTTGTTAAGTTGTTGAAGTTTTATACATACTTTAGTTATTAAATGCTTGTAGGATATATGGTTTCCAAAGATATTCTCTTAGTTGGTAACTTCAATTTTCTGGTAGATTTATTTATTTATTTATTTGATGTACAAGAGTTTTAATTCTTATGAAGTCAGATTTATTTATTTTGTCTTTTGTGGTTTGTGCTTTTGTTATTATATTATATAATCCACTGTTAAAAGCTGGACTTGAAGCAGTGCCTCTGCTTGCTCTAAGAATTTTATGGTTTTATTTTGCACATTTAGGTTCTTAATCCAGTTTGATTTTTTTTTTTTTTTTTGCATATAGTGTGAAGCATGAATTCTGTTTCATTTTTCTGCATATAGAAATCCAATTTTTCCAGCACCATTTATTGGAGACTTTCCTTTCCCCATTGAATGGACTTCCTTGGGTTTCCGCGGTGGCATCTCTATGGAAGTAGATTGCCCAGTCTTCCTTCTGAGGAGTGCCTGGTGGTTTGAACTGCCAGCCTTTTGGTTAGCAGTCAAATGCCTTAGGCACAATGCCACTAGAACTGTACAAAACTAAAATACCAAAATCATTGCAGTTGAGTTGGATCTGACTCATAGCGACCCCTCCTTGGGTTTCCCAGGTGATATCACTATGCAAGGAGATTGCCCACCCTTCCTTCTGATCCAGAGTTGTATAGTATGTTTTAAAATACAAACTGTGAATTTCCTACTTCGTTCCTCTCTTTAAACGTTGTTTTTAGCTATCTAGAGCCTCTTGACATTCAATATAAAGTTGAAGATTAGTTTTTCCATTTTATTTTTATTTAAAAATGTTGTTGGAATTTTGGTTAGGATTGCATTCAATCAATAGATTGCCTTGGGTAGTATTGACATCTTAACTGTATTAAGTCTTCTAATTCATGAGCGTGGAACATCTTTCTATTTATATAAGTCTTCTTTAATCTCTTTCAGCTGTGTTTTATAGTTTTTGTTGTAGAAATCCTTCATGCCCCTTGTAAGATTTATTCCTAGATATTTTATTCTCTGAGATGCTATTATAAAGGAACTATTTCCCTAATTTACCTTTCTGATTTCTCATTGCTGGTGTATAGAAACCCAGCTGATTTTGTTTGTTGACCTTGTACACAGCAACTCTGCTAAATTCCTTTATTATCTCTAGAAGTTTTCTTGTGGACTCTGTGGGAAGTTCTATATATAGGACCATATCACTCACGAATAGAGATAATTTTATTTTTTCTTTTCCAATCTGGACACCTTTTATTATTATTATTATTATTTTATTTTTCTTTCTATACCTAATTGCACTGGCTAGGACTTCTAGTACAATATTGAACAGAATTGGTGAAAATAGGCCCCATTGTCTTGATTCTGATTTCAGGAGGAAAGCTTTCAGTCTTTTTTAAGTATAATGTTGGCTGTTGCCTTTTCACATATGCCATGAATCACATTGGAGGATTTCTTTTCTGTTCTAGTCTTCTTTAGGGTTTCCATCAAGAAAGGGTGTTGGATTTCAGATGCATTTTCTGCATCCATAGAAATGCTCAAGTAGTTCTTTTCCTTTGTTCTATTGGTGTTGTGTATTGCATTGATTGATTTTCTGATGTTGAATCATCCCTACATTCCTGGAATAAATTCTAAGTGGTCATGGTGTATGACTTGTAATATGATGTTCACTCGTATTTTGTTGGGAATTTCTGTATCATAAGAGATATTGGCCAATAGTTTTCTTTTCTTGCTGTGTCTTTGTCTGGTTTGGGTATCAGGGTTATGTTTGCATCATAGAATGAAATAGAAAGTATTCTTTCCTTCTCTATATTTGGGAAGAGTATTCTTCTCTAGATGTTTGATAGAGTTCTCTAGTGAAGCCATTTGGTCCAGGACTTTATTTTGTTGGAAAGGTTATAATCACTGATTCACTCCCTTCATTGTTATGGATCTTTTGATACTTTCTATTTCTTCTTGAGTCAGTTTGGGTAGGTTATATGCTTCTAAGAATTTGTTCATTTAATGTAGGTTATGCAGCTTGTTGTCATACAGTTGTTCTTAGTATTCTGTCATAATTCTCTTTATTTCTGTTGGGTCAGTTGTAATGTCCCCACTATCATTTGTTATTTTGGTTATTTGCCTCTTTTCTTTGTCCATCTGGCTAAAGGTCTGTCTATTTTATTGATCTTTTCAAAGAACCAACTTCTAGTTTTATTCTCTCTATTGTTTATTTTATTTTATTTATTTCTCCTCTGATCTTTATTATTTCCTTTCTTCTGGTAAATTTAGACTTATATTACAACTCTACTTCTAATTTCTGGAGTTATCAGGTTAGGCTTTTAATTTGCAATCCTTTTTCTCCTTCACCTTCTTCATCTCCTCCTCCTCCTCTTCCTTCTTCTGCTTTTTAATGTAGGCATTTATTGCTATAAGTTTCCCTCTGAGCACCGCCTTTGCCTCATCCCATAAGTTTTGGTATGCTGTGCTTTCTTTTTCATTGAACTCTAAGAAATTTGTGATTTCTCTTTTGATTTCTTCCTTACCCATTGGTAGTTTAATAGTGTGCTGCTTAATTTCCATATGTATGTGTATTTTCCAGATTCTTTTCTGTTATTGATTTCTACCTCCACGCCACTGTGGTCAGAGAAAATACATTCTATTATTTCAATCTTTTAAAATATATCAGGTCTTGAGGACTTCCAGTAAGGTGGAAGAATAGGCAGACAAGTGACACAGACCCTCTTCAACAAAGAAAAGAAAAACCAATTGACAGAGATACAGAAGATAATCCTGGAACCCTGAGCTTTGAAAGGAACTATACAGAAGTGGATTAGGCACCAGCTAGTAGAAAAACCTGAATGAAAACAGTTAGTACAGAGACGGT
>NW_006921709.1:5977817-5994159 GCF_000298275.1 Orycteropus afer afer
ATGTTGCATCTTCCTCAGGGATGTGTTTTGGGTCTGTATCCTGATCCCTTGTTTCTCCTGCTTTATCTTGCTTCTTTGTGTGCACTGTGATGCTCTGTTGTCTCCAAGGCATTGTGACATTTTTGTGTTTATATTTAATTGGTGATTGTAGGTTGGAGTGACTTGCCCATGATTTTCATTTTCTTTGTTTTGTTTGTATGTTATCTACAAAAGCAGGGCACTGTGCTATGCACCTCTATTCAGTAGTTGGCAGAACTTATACACTCACCATCTGTCTCCTTTCCTGTTGTCAGCCTCCCATATGTCCCTGCTGTCCTTGGCAAACACAGCCTATTCTTAGGTCCCTAGAATCTGAATGAAAATGCTGTCACTTTAAAATCCAAAATGGCGACCACTTGTAAAGATTCAAAATGGTTGCACCTTCAGTCACTTTAAATATCAAAAATGGCTGCCACTTGTAAAATTTCAAAATGTCTGCACCCTTGGTCACTTTAAATATCCAAAATGGCCACCACTTGTAAACAATCAAAATGGCTGCACCCTCCAGACAGCGGAAAGTCCACAGCTCAGGTTGTCTCCCTCCTTGCTATTTCCCTTACTAGTCATAGGCCACCAGCGCAGTCATCCCTGCAGCCCTTGGTGAACAGGGCTAATCTTTAGGTCAATTCTCAGGTCCAAACACCACTTGGAAATATTCAGGCTGTTGGTCCCATCAGAGTAGCTGATAGTCCACTGCTCCAACTGTCTCCATATTCACTGTTTTTTGTTCAGGTTTTTTTACTAGTTGGTGCCTAATCCACTTCTGTATAGTTTCTTTCAAAGCTCAGGGCTCCAGGATAATCTTCAGTATCTCTATCAATTAGTTTCTCTTTTCTTTTACGAAGAGGGTCTGTGTAGCTTGTCTGCCTATTCCTCCATGTTACTGGAAGTCCTCTTTGAATTACTTTCTAGTGTCATTTCCCTTCCATCCACAGAACTTCTATTAATATTTTTTGTAGGGCTGATCTGGTGAATATGAACTCTTTCAGCTTCTGTTTGTCTGGAAATGTTTTAATTTTACCCTCATTCTTGAAGCATGGCTTTATTGGATATAATTGGTTAATAGTTTTTTCTTCTTTCAGCACTTTAAATATATAATTTCATTGCCTTCTGTCTTCTAATGTTTCTGAGGAAAAACTGGCACTTACTTATTAAGGATTTGCATATGACTGTTTCCTTCTTTCCCACTGCTTTCAGGATTCTCTCTTTAATTTTTGAGAGCTAACTATGATGTGTCTGGGTAGATTTCTTTAGATTTATTCTGCTCAGGGTACTGTGAACTTCTTGGATTTGTAGATCCATGTCCTTTCTTAGATTAGGGAAATTTTCTGTCATTATTTCTTCAAATATTCTTTCTGTCCCTTTCTCTCTCTCTCTCCTTCTGAAATTCTCATGATGCATATATTGGTCTCCTATTGTTCCATAATTCCATTAAACTATGTCTGGCCTCCTTGAGCCTCCATTCTTATTGCCCTACAGCATCTGTAATTTTAACCTCTATTCTGCAGAGTCTTTCTCCTGCTCAATTAAATCTGCTGGTAAGTCCTTCTATTGTGTTTCACATTGTTGTTATTGTCCCTGTCAGTTGCAACATCCCTTTTTTTAGATCCTTGTTTTGTTCTTGCATTGTTTTCCTTATTTTATTTTATTTTTTTTAGCTCTTTGTCTATGTATTCTCTTAGTTGTTTAATTATGTTATATTCTTCCTTTTTTTGTTTTTCCTTAGTTTGATTATCCCTAGATGCACTTTAATTCCCTTTGCCATGTTTGTTTGGATTGGCCATTGTTTCTCTCTTCTTTTTGTGTCTTATGATTTTTGTTGAGGCACTGGAATTTTCAAGGGTGTTAACTATCTCACTTTTCCTCAGTATTTGGTATTTTTGTCCACATTATTTTCTGCAAGTAATTCTTAAGTAGGCAGAACTTTCAGCATTTTGTTGACCATTTCCTCTCCCTCTTGTTATAGCTCCTTCTTCCTCCCTGGTTTAATTGTGATTCCAAAGTTCCAGATCTTGTTTTTCAACTTTCAATCTCTCTTAAATACACCAGAGAATATTTTGTGAGCAGTCTGTCCACTGGCAGGTACCACCACTCTTGAGAGATCATGTACTAATCAATATTTCCATCAGGGTGTTCAGTCACCTCTCTCTAATTATTACTCCCTTCCCTTCTCTGTTTCTTCAATCATGTTTTCATTCAGAAAAACCACACCCAGTGAGCCCTCTTCAGGGTTATGGACTGCTCTCTGGTTTTGCCTGGGGTTTCCTTCTATGCTCAGTGGAGGCTGCTTATATCTAAGCTATCATTCAAGGGAAGCACTAGCAGACTTTCCTTCATTTCAGGAGGAGGAGGAGGGGCTTGTACACCCCAGAATGACTTCTAAGAGATCTGTTATGTTGGTCTCAGAGCCCCAGTGGCCCTGTGGTGGTTAACGTAGCAGTCTCCACTTATGTGACCCACCTCCTGACATCACTGTATGGAACCTTCTGTATGATTTATATCAATCCAGCACTTGTTAGGGGAGGGGAAGTCTTACTCCAAACAGACCTCCCCCAAAGAAGTCTGCCTTATTGCTATCAGAGCCTGCCTCAAGGTATGTTGGCTGTAGGGATAGCCTCCACTCAAGATGCCTGCTTCCTAGCACACAGCAGCCTCAATCTGTAATCCTCAATGCCAACAGTAAAGGGGAGCTGGCAAACCCAAACTGATCTCTAGGGAGGTCTGTTTTATTGGTTTCAGAGGCATCAGCTATGTTTTTCATAGGGAGGCAGGTAGAATGCTGATTATGGGAACAGAATCCCCTGTGGCAGCCTTCTGCAGCAGTTTTCAACAGTCTGGCAACAATAATTACCACGTGAGGGAGAGAGTGTCACTTTCTGGTGAGATCCCCGTGGAGTTCTGCCTTTTTGCTATCAGAGTCCCCCCATGTAGATTGTTGGCTGTGAGTTAAGCCTCCACTCAAGACTCCTGTTTCCCAATACATATCACCCTCCGTCAGCAGTCCTTGGTGCCAATTGGAATTGGGGGAAGACTAACCCTAATTGATCCCTGGGAGGTTTGTCCTGTTGGTTTCAGAGGCCAGAGCTATGGGGTGCACAGAAAAGCATGTAGAATGCTGACTATGGGAGTAGATTCTATTTCAGGACCCTTCTGTAGTGATACATAGCAGGCTTACAGGTGACAGTGTTCATGTGTCCAAGTGGGAGATGGGCTGTTATGTTTTAAATGGACCTCTGTGGAGGTCTGCCTTGTTGCTATTGGATTGCTCCTTGTAGTATGTTGTCTGTGGGTATAGCCTACACTAAAGATACCTGCTTCTTAGCACAGAAGGCTCAGTCAGCAGTCCTCAGCACTGACTGAAAGGGAGAGTGGACAGACAAGAACGGACTCCCCAAAGGTCTGTTCTGTTGGTTTCAGATGCCTGAGCTATGGGTCATGGAGGGAGGTCGGTAGAGTGTTGACTATGAGAGCATATTCTACTGCATGGGCCTCCTGTAGCAATTTGCAGTAGGCTTGTAACTGACAGCGTCTGTATGGCAGAGGTGCTGGCATACTCCAAACAGACTGCCGGAAGATCTGGCTTGTTGACTTTAGAGCAGAAGCTTGGAGTCTTGTCTTTTTGTATAGGCAAGAGCTGTAGTGGTTAGGGAAGCAGGCTCATTTCTGGGGCCACTACCCTAGTTCACAGCAGTTGGCAGCCTGCATGGCTTGAAGAGGGGGAGGGATGGTGGGAGAAGTCATTTTCCTACTGTATGGAAATTGTTAATTTATTGATTCTTGCCTGTCTTCAGTTCCCCCACTGCTTTTCCCACTGCTTCTCAATTCAGAGTCCCTCAAAGTCAAACACTGTTTCATTGCTGTATTTTTTATTCTACTTGTAGGGGAAAGTCAAAATAATGGTTTGTTTATCACATTATCTTCCTAGAATTTTTGCAGCATGACTGTTTTTGTACATACAATAGAAACTTAGTGTTTGTTTACTGTAGTTTTCTGTTGAACCAGTTGCGATCAAGTCAACTCTGATTTGTGATGACTCCATCTGTGTCAGAGTAGAATTGTGCTCCATAGGGTTTTCAGTGGCTGATTTTTTGTAAGTTCATCACCAGGCCCTTCTTCTAAGGCACTTCTGGGTATACTCAAACCTCCAACATTTCAGTTAGCAGCCATGCATTTTAACTATTTGTACCACCCATGAACTCCTCTGCTCTCAAACATCCTTCCAAAAGATTCAAAAGGAACTATGCTAGCACCTGGGTGACCAGGTAGCACTACTCTGTAGATGAAGCCCCACCAACAGAAATGGAAAGTGAGGAGTCTTCTGTGCTTTGATGGCTGTCAGAAAGCTGTGACTTCATCAAATACTCCACTGACTTCTTAGTCTTTCACAAGACTTTTCTAAGGGCATGATTTTAACTAAACACGAGGCTAAAATTAATTGGACTCTGCAGTACCACCATTTATGTGGCAATTATATAGTTCAACCAACATGGCTGGTGAGCAACTGCTTGGAGGTCTGAGAAACAGAAGAGGGACTGTGTCTTCACCAAGGCAACTTTATGAGCTCAGACCACCCAGACACTCAAGCACACAGAAAATTAAAATATTTAGGGCAGATTTTGACATAATGAACCATGTTCAAACATCACAATCTTATTCATGTTTATACTGACCAAAGGCCTCCTTTTTATATTATTTTTCCCCTATTTCCTAAAATGCATCATTAAAATGACAGAACTTGGCTTAGCTTGAAACCAAGGCTAAACCTTTAGCATCTATCATTTTGAATCAAACTTGAATAAAGCATTTTTAACTTCCACTTAATATAAACAAAATTTGCCTCTGCTTAAACTGAACACTTTCCTCCTCTTCTAAAAGTCTTTATGGATTAACTCTAACTAGCCCTGGCTATAAACGTTTAACCCATGGGCCTCTCAGAGCACCATATGCTAATGTACTTGTGGGTACAGGTTTATAAGCCTTCATTACACAGACTTAGATTTGGTTTATTAGAAGTTTATCTTCTTAAGGAACTGGAGTCTTTTCTTTCCTTTGTGTTTAATCAAAAAATGATCTTGATGAGAAAGGAGGGAGACATGGAAAGGAAGAAGACAAGTTAGTGTGATGCTTCAGGTTGTTGGCAGCTTTTAATTCTCTTTCCCTGATCCCTAATGAAAACCGAACCAGACTCATTGGGGTAGAGTCAATTTCAAGTCATGTTGACCCCATGTATTATAGAATTGAGCTAGCTGTTCCATGGGGCTTTCTTGTCTGTAATCTTTATGGATGCAGATCACCAGGTCTTTCTTCTGCAGCACTACTGGGTGAGTTCAAGCCATCAACCTTTAGGTTAGGAGCCAAGTGCAAACTGTTCTCACCACCGAGGGACCTTCTGCCTAATGCCTAGAAAGATAAAAATCAGCTCTCTCTAGATAATTCTCCTACTCTCCAAGTATAACTACTGTCAGGGAACAGGGAAAGCCAGGCTTTCAAGATGGAGGTCGGGATTTGATTAGAATAGCCTTTTGGTTTTTCCCCAGTGCCTCCAACCCAATTCCTGCTATTTTGGTTTATTTGTTTTATATTAACTGTCTGCACTTCCCAGGATTCCTCTGTTTAAATGTTACTTTATGCATTCCGTAGATTAATTTTCTCAGTAAAAAATCCTTGAACTTTAAGTGTGTAAACAAACCTGGGCTCCAATCCTAGCTCAGAGAATGTTGCTATCTCCGGTTTAGATAGGAATACAGCAACAAGAAGTCAAATGACTCAACAGAGACCATCATCTCAGTCTTTTTGTTCTTTTCCTTCAAGGGGTGATAACATGACAGGGTCCCACTTTGAAAGAAATATGTTGAGGATGTATGTGAATATTTAGGTAAAGTACTTTTAGAACATAGAAGGGTGCTATATTAATATGATGGAATATAGTATAAATAAAACTCACTGCTGGTGAGTTGAATCCCACGCATAGTGACCCCTCCTTGAGTTTCTGAGGTGGTATCTCTACAGAAGTAGATTGCCCAGTCTTTCAAAGAGTGACTGGTGGATTTGGGTCACCAGCCTTCTGGCTCTGGTGGCGTAGTGCTTAAGGCATTTGACTACTAACCTTCTAACTGACAGCCTTCTAGTTAGCAGTCAAATGCCTTAGGTACTACGCCACCAGAGCCAGAAGGCTGGAGATCCAAACCTACCAGCCACTCCTCAGAAGGAAGACTGGGCAATCTACTTCCATAAAGATACCACATCTGAGTCTGAAACTGATTCGACAGCAGTGAGTTTGGTTTGGTTTGATAGTATAAAAATGACAGAATATGTTATTGTTCTTGTTAGGTGCAGTCTAATTGGCTCCGACTCATCGTGACCCTCTGTACAACAGAACGAAACACTCTCCAGTACTGTGCTAGCCTCCTTATTATACCTGAGCCCATCGTTGCAGCCACTGTGTCAATCCATCTTGTTGAAGGTCTTACCCTTTTGTATTGACCCTCCACTTTACTAAGCATGATGTCCTTCTCCAGGGAATGGTCCCTTCTGACAACATGACCAAAGTGAGACGAAGTCTGACCATTCTTGCTTACAAGGAGCATTCCAGCTGCACTTCTTCCAGGAGAGATTTGTTACTTCTCTGGCAGTCCACGGTACTTTCGGTATTCTTCACTAACACCACAACTCAAAAACATCAACTCTTTTTAGGTCTTCCTTATTCATTGTCCAGCTCTCACATGTGTATGAGGCAATTGAAAATACCACGGCTTGGGTTAGGTGCACCTTAGTCTTCAAAGAGATATCTTTGTTCTTCAGCACTTTATACAGGTGTTTTGCCCGATGCAATACATCGTCTGATGTTTTTACTGCTGCTTCTGTTTTTGTTGATTGTAGAACAAAGTAATATGAAATCTTTGACAACTTCAATCTTTTCTCTACTTATCATGATGTTGCTAATTGGTCTAGTTGTGAGGATGTTCGTTTTCTTCATGTTGAGATGGAATCCATATTGAAGACTGTAGACTTTAATCTTCACCAGTAAGTGCTTTAAGTTATCCTCACTTTCAGCAAGCAAAGATGTGTTGTCTGCATATCACAAGTTGTTAATGAGTCTTCCTCCAATCCTGATGCCATGGTCTTCTTCATATAGTCCAGCTTCTTGGATAATTTGCTCAGCATACCGATTGAAGAAGTATGGTGAAAGGATACAACCCTGATGCACTCCCTTCCTGATTTTAAAACATGTTGTATCCCCTTGTTCTATTTGAACAACAGCCTCCTGGTCCATGTACAGGTTCCTCATGAGCATAAGCAAGTGTTTTGGAATTCCCATTCTTCTCAATGTTCTCCATGATTTATTTTATCCACATAGTCCAATGCTTTGGCATAGTCAACAGAACACAAGTAAACATCTTTCTGGTATTCTTTGCTTTCAGCCAAGATCCATCTGATATCAGCAATGATATCCCTTGTTCCATATCCTCTTCCAGCTTGCATTTCTGGAAGTTCTCTGTCAATATACTGCTGCAACGATTTTGAATTATCTTCAGCCAGATTTTACTTGTATGTGATATTCATGATATTGTTCAATAATTTCCACATTCCGTGAGATCACAGAATTTCTATCTTGTGATCTCCATCATCATTTCTATCACCAAGGCCATAGTTTCCAACTAATGGTGATTCTTCTTTGTTTCCCACTTTTACATTCCAATCACCAGCGATAATCAACACATCTTGATTGCATCTTCAGTCAATTTCAGACTGCAGAAGTTGGTAAAAGTCTTCAATTTCCTTATCTTTGGCTTTGGTGGTTTGTGAATAAATTTGAATAATAGTCGTATTAACTGGTCTTCCTCATAGGCGTATGAATATTATTTTATCACTGACAACATTGTACTTTAGGATAGATCTTGAAACATTCTTTGTGATGATGAATGCCACATCATTCCTCTTCAACTTGTCATTCCCAGAGTAGTAGATCATATGGTTGCCTGATTCAAAATGGCCAGAACTAGTCCATTTCACCTGACCAATGCCTAGAATATCAATCTTTATGTGTTCCATTTCATTTTTGACAACTTCCAATTTTCCTAGATTCATACTTCGTACATTCCACACTCTGATTATTAATGGATGTTTAGAGCATGATTTTGAGTCATGCCACATCAGCAAATGGAGGTCCCAAAAGCTTTACTCCATCCATATCATTAAGGTTAGCTCTACTCTAGGAGGCAGCTATTCTCAGTCATATTTTGAGTGCCTTCCGACTTGCAGGGCTCATCTTCTGGCACTATATTGGACAATGTTTCAAGACTATACATAAAATTTCACAGTAATGTATCAGACAGTGTTTCATGGTTATTCACAAGGTTTTCACTGGCCAATGCTTTGAGAAGTGGATGGTCCTTTCTTTCTTCCAAATCTGTCTTAGTCCACTGAAACCTGTCCACCATGAGTGGCCCTGTTGGTATTTGAAATACCAGTGGTGTAGCATCCAGCCTCACAGCAACACACAAGCCACCACAGTATGACAAAATGACAGATGAGTAGTGGTGACAGAATATACTATAAATATTTTCATGATTTGCTAATGCATAATATTACAGTTTCCATGAATGGGACAAAAACAATCCTCTGGATAAACTAAATGTTTTTTATCTAGGCATGTACAAAAAGAAAAATGATCACCATCTCACAGTGTCTGAAATTCTTTTCTTACTTCTTTGTACCCCCACATCACTCCTCCCATGCCTCCACCAGAGCACTTAGTATATCTATTTGAATTAGGGTTAACCGGTGTATGTCTGCCTCACCTACATGATTATACAGTTTTTGAGGGGTTAAATCATCTGTATTCATCCTTATCACCTCAGTAACAGTCAAGTCTTACTTAAACACAGTAGATGCTTAAAGTTTAATGAACTGGAACAATAACTTTCTTGTTAATACTGTGGCTTGTTCACTCCCATGGTCTGCATGATCCACTCTCAATAGTGGACTATCAGATTTGCTGGTACTTGTCATCACTGTATATGAAAGTCACCTTTTTCATGAACATTGTCCATAACTCCCTGGAGATAGCTTCAAGTGGATTCTGAAAAATCAAGCCCAGTCATATTTTGTCATTCATACATTTATATATTCTTTCAATAAAAAAATATATGCAGAAGAAAAAGGAAAAATATATGCAGAATCAAGCAGTAGCTGTAGAGTCACCTTTGCATACTATTATCATTCATCTGAGTTTTCTTTTGTGTTTGATTTTTAAATTAAAATTGTTTATAAGAATATCACACTCTAATCATAGAATGAGAGCTCTGGTAGCATAATGCCTAAGATAAAAAGAATAAGAACAAACAAACAAAAACAAAACTGGGGGGCATGGCACCCAAGGTCTGTCAACCCCAGACCAGGATGGAATTCCTGCTGGTCAAGAAGGTGGATGAAAGCATGGGGTGGCCACAACTTTGCTCATGAAGAGGGTGTGGGGTATAATAAGGGGAATATCACACCTTTCTAGTCATCAGGATCCAGTGTGTTGCCTGTGTTGTCCTTGCAAGTGGAGCCTATTCTTAGGTCTATGTCTAGGTAAGAATGCCACTTGTATATGTGCCAAATGGCTATGCCCATCACTTGAAAATATTTAAAATTGTTGCAACCCTCAAGACAGCAGCCGGCAGTCCACAGGTCTGTTTGTCTCCTTCTTTGCTGTTTTCCTTTCTTTTTGTCAGGTGTCAATGGAGTCCTTGCCCATACAGTCCTTAGAGCATAGCTTATTCTTAGGTTGCTACTGGGAAATATTCAAAATGGTGTGCCTTCAGGACAGCCAGTTGTCGCCACACCATTTGTCTTCTTACTCACTGTTTCATTCAGGTTCTTCTACTAGTTGGTACTTAGTCCATTTCTTTATCTTTCCCTTCAAAGCTCAGGGTTCCAGGATCATCTTCTGTATCAGTTTCAATTTGTCCTCATTGTTTTGTTGCAGAGGGTCTGTGTAGCTTGTCTGCCTATTCTACCATCTTGCCAGAACATCCCAGATCATCCTTCTTTTTGCTGATCTTCTTTAACAAGAGCTCTGGTAGTATAGTGGCTAAGACACTTGCCTGCTAACCAGACGGCTGACGGTTCAAACCCACCAGCCACTCCTCGGAAGGAAGGTTGGGCAATCCTACTTCCATAGTGATACTGCCTCGGAAACCCAAGGAGGGGTCACTATGAGTCGGGGCCGACTCGATGGTACATAACAACAACAACAACAATGTCCTTTTCAAGGTCCCTCAGTCCAGGTCTTCTTACTGATCCCTCTTGCTAACAAGTCCAAAGTATGTGAAATTTCACCATCCTCTCTTCTAAGCAGCATTCCAGCTGTACTTCTTCCAAGACAGATTTGTTCATTCTCCTGGCCATCTATGGTATATTCAACATTCTTCATCATCACCATAATTCAAAGGCATCAACTCTTCTGTCTTCCTTATTCATTGTCCAGCTTTCACATGTGTATGAGGTGATTGAAAATATCATGAGTTGGGTCAGGTGCACTTTAGTCTGCAAGGTGAGATCTTTGTTCTTTAACACTTTAAAGACGTCTTTTGCAGCAGATTTGCCCAATACGATACCTTGTTTGATTTCTTGACTGCTGCTTTCATGGGCATTGACTACAGATCCAAGTAAAATGAAATCCTTGACACCTTTAAGTGATTCATTAAGGTCTTTTAACTATCCCAAAACTATCCTTTAGGGCATTAATAAAGGCCTAGAATTTTTTCACCCTCATATTTTTGTGGAGATAAAGTCCATCAAAGGTGAGTGAATAGCTTTTTACAAGCCCTCTTTCTGAGGACTTTATTAAAATATCTCTTAGAAAGATTTTAGTGCCCTCATCTTATAGAGCAGTTGAAAGTTCAGGTTCTTCCAAATTGTAATATTCTGGATCTTTGTAAATCATTTTTCTAAAGGGATAATTTGAAGTTCAGACATAAGGTATTTAGGAGAGGACCATGCAATCCAAGCCTGGAATATACTTGGTTTAATTGGCATCTTGACCATCAAGTACAATCACATTTGAGCACTGAGCTAGGAGCCAAGTATTCAAAGTGGAAGAACTAGACTATCTTCTCTGGAGTTGGGAGGATGAGTTATCTTCCCATCTAATTAGTCTTGTACAGCACCTATGCAAAAGCAAATGACAATATAAGGAAGCATGTGGTTGGGTGGCAGTGTGAAAAAGACTGCAAATCCTAACAGTTATTTCACAGAAGAAATTACATGTCAATGGCATCATCAGGATGGTTGAATGAAAATTGATGCCCATGATATTGGTCAGACAAAAGTGCACATTCTGGAATACCAGGTGAAAGAACAAAATCTATAGCATTTGATGGGTTCAGAGAATTTGTGTACAGACAACTTCATCAAGGCACCATTTTGAAGCTTAAAAGAAGATAAACTTTGGACAATTAAAGAAAATGTTGCTTTGTCTGTGAAACTCACTATTGTTGACGGGCAAAATTACTACCAGCTCCTGTCAAGTCAACTCCAACTCATGGTGGTCACACCATGTGTGTTAGAGTTGAGCTGTGTTCCATAGGATTTTTGTTGGTTAATTTTTCAGAAATAGATCTGCAGGTCTTTCTTCCAAGGCACCTCTGGATGGACTCAAACCTTATAATTAGCAGCTGAATACATTAACTATTTGTACAAAAGGTTCCTGCAAAATTACTAGTAGATTCAAAATAGGACAGTGAAAGTGTACAGTGTTATAAGGGGAAATGAAAACACTGAGTTTACAGTTCTTTCTTTGAGATTGATACTTTAAAGTCACCCCTGAACTTTGTTCTTCCACCAACCCTCTCCCTTCGTATTCATGCTCTTTGTCTTTGTGGTACCATCAGAGACAGTCCTTTCTTAGAAAGTCATAGAGTTTGATTCAAAATGACATATTTTTGTTTTTAAAACTATAAGCAAGAGGCCTATCACATGGTACTCAAACCCACTGCCATTGAGTCAATTCTGACTTGTAACAACCCTATAGGGCAGAGTAGAACTGCCTCATAACATTTTCAAAGCTATAAATCCTTACAGAAGCAGACTGCCTCATCTTTCTGCCTCAGAATGGCTGGTGAGTTTGAACCACTGAGCTTTTAGTTAGCAGCCAAATGTTTTAACCACTGTACCTTAACACATGACAAGTGCCTAATATTAATGTAATTTGTGAAAGGAAAACACAAGGATGGTCATTTATCAGCACTTAAATTCAAGATACAAAGAAATTGCCCATCAAAATGAACGTAGTAACTAGATATTAAAGTCAACTATTTAAAGGTTTTTGTCTCTGATCCAAAACAGTCTACCTTCCCTTGAGGTTATGAAACTTCCATTAGTTAAAGGAACTAGCTCCACTCATTCCAGATGTGTTTCCCTCTTATCTATCAAAGAATAACATTGTGCTCGGAGAACATGATTTGAGAGAAAATCCCCACCTTCCCACATAAATATAAATGGTCTAGGAGCAGGTCCTCTTTGGAGAATTTGGGACCACTACACAAGATGACCTTTCATTGAATAATTCTAAATAGAATCCAGATGGATTTGATTTGGGTGATAGTGCTGTAACTGGATGCCAAGACATAAAGTACACTCGTGATATATTGACTCAGGGGTCAATGCCAACTTCCTTGGGTATGTTGTGGATCTTGCAACATAAATGGATTCATGCTGCAAAGTTTGACAGCCCTGGTGCCAGAAGATAAACAAAATTACAAGATCGTTCATGAAGGCTGGGTCTTGCAGGAAAAACAGGAGAGCAAGTAGCTGGCCAAGATCTTTCAAGATCAGGCAGGTACTGACAATGGCTTCACCTTAGTTATTCCTGCACCTCCAGAGCAGCAGCAGTCATGTACAATCCCAACAGCAGCTCAAGGCCAGCCAAGTTTGTGGCCTAATGCTTGGTTGCCAGGTGCCATCATCAAGGCTAGTTCATCAGAAAGTTGATGGTTCATTCACAATGCAACACACTCATGAGAAACAGACACCAGTAAGGAAGGCGAAGGCTTACTGTCCTCTACTCCTCAAGAGGCTGGAATGTTGGAAATAAACTAGAGAGTTAGAAGAAATTTGTTAAAGTAAGACTCATTTACGATGGCACAGTTACCAAGGAAGGCTCCTCTGACACTACCTGAGATAGATTTAAATTTGACAGAATTTCTTAATGACAAGATTTTAGCATTTGAAGCTTAAGGGAAGAAACAAACCTTCCTTTTCTGTACAGCTGTTGCTTTTTCAGATTTATGAAGTTATTGATGTCACAGTAATTTAATCCTCTTTTTCCTTTTCTTACCATCAAGCTGTAAGGGAGATTAATTATATGTATGTGTTGCATCTGAAGTGCCTTTTCCTAATTAATTCAAGAAGGTCAGAATGCATAAACTACTGTTTTCCCTCTTGTTGTTGTTGTTGTGTGCCGTCGAGTCAGACCCGACTCATAGCGACCTCTCCTTGGGTTTCCGAGGCAGCATCACTACGGAAGTAGATTGCCCCATTTTCCTTCTGAGGAGTAGCTGGTGGGTTTGAACCACCAGCCTTCTGGTTAGCAGTCAAGTGCCTTAGGCACTATGCTACCAGAGTTCCTTGTTTTCTCTCTAGATTTGATTATATGAGAATAGCCAAAACCAATGGCCATCAAGTCAAATCATGACAACCTCATCTGTGTCAGAGTATAACTGTATTTCACAGGGTTTTCAATTGCTCATTTCTTGGAAGTGTATCACCAGGCCTTTCTTCCAAGGTAGCTCTGGGTGAACTTGAACCTCCAACCTTTCTGTTAGCAGCCATGTACATGCACCATTTACACCCCTCAGGAACTCTATATGGAAATAGAAAAGCTAGGTTTTCTTCTCTATAATTGGTCAGTTTACTGGTACTTGTAGTAGTAATGATGTCAAGATCACATAATCAGTCCACTTTTTCCTGAAATTCCAGTGACTAGATGAATGGTCCTTAACTGAACTTTTTGTGTGAGGAGGGCCAGACTTGATCGACTTATGGAGTATGTTGGGCAAGCCTTCTTCTCCTCCCTACTCTTGGGCACTCCTGGACTTTTCCCAGCATTGACCACTAGTCTGTAGGCCATTGCCATCTTCTCTTTGTAAAAAGACAAGCTAGGGCAGTCAAAAGAACAAAGCATTGGGGGCTTGGAGCCAGGACTCAACCTTCAGTCAAGTCAGTAGTGGATTGTGTGACTGTGAGCACATCAGTTCTTGGCTTGGAGTCTTATTTAGTTCATTTGTGTATGAAATTAAGAAGTTTGACCAGGTACTTTTTTTTTCTTTGATTTTTTTTGTGATTTGGGTGAACATTTACAGAGCAAATTCATTTTCATACAGCAGTAAAGACATTGACTGCAATTAGCCACAATGTAACAGCTCTCTTCCTATTTTCTCCCCAGTAGTTACCTCTTCCCTGTGTCCTTCCCTCCCATGCACTCCTGCTGCCCGAGCTGTGTCCCTGTGCAAACACTGCCCTTCTGTTCTCCCATGATTGATTGTTCCCTGTAGTGTATCTGCCTGATATAAACATCCAGCCCATATGCCTGTCTATTATTTGGCTGGAAGCCAAAGGTGTGAGTTCAATTCCAGATCTGAAGGGTAGCTAGGGGCCATAGTCTCAGGGATCTCACCAGGCTCTATCAGACCAGCAAACCTGGTCTTTTTCTTAAGATTTTGAGTTTTGTTCCACATTGTTCTCCTACTTTGTCCAAGATCTCCTGCACTAATCTCCTTCCAAGTGGTTGACAATACTGACCACATACTTTAAAAAAAAAATTTTTTTAAGAGTTTGTTTTACATTCAACGTTATGTGTACATTTAGCTTCACTACCCATAACCCATGCCCAACCTTAACCCAGTCTCCTTCCCTCTCTGCCCAGTAACCTTCCCCCTGTGCCCCTCATAGTTATGCACTCCTGTCTGTCCTTCATTACCGCCGTGTGAATGTTGCCCCTCTGGTGCCCTGCGGTCTATTGCTTCAAAGAATGTATTTCCCCTCAGAAGGAAGGTCGGGCAATCTACTTCCGTAGTGATACCATTTCAGAAATCCAAGGAGGGGTCGCTATGAGTTGGGTCTGACTTGATGGCACATAACAACAACAAAAACATGTGAGTGCATTCCCCCCTGGGTTGGGTGGTCTGCATGCACATCGTGTTAACTATTGGACTGAGAGCCAGCCCCTGGGGATGAGTTTTATTCTAGGTGCAGAATGTATTCCAGGCCCATAATATTGAGGATTTCACCAGACACCATCTGACCAGTAATTCTGGTCATTATTGAGATTTTGGATTTTGTTCCATATTTTTCCTCCCACTCTATCTAGGATCTCCAGATTTGATCCTTTCCTGAGTGTTTGGTATTGGTAGCTGGACACCATCTAGTTCTTCTGGTCTCAAGGAGGGCAGTCATGTCCTAGGGCTGATTGCTTCCAAATGCCTTTTTTTTTTTTTTAACTCTTCTTCACTTCCAACACTAGGAGACCATTAGGTGCATGTTAGATGGCTGCTTGAAAGCTTTTAAGACCCCAGTTGTTACTCACCAATGTAGGATGAGGAACAAGGCTTTTATGTATTTTGTTGTGCCAATTGAATCTGGTGTCCCCCAGTACTATGGTCCTGAGATGGTAGATCCATTGGGTCTCTCTCCCATAGTGTCTGGGTATCTGTGAGGGATTGCTCTGTCTTCTATTGTTTCTGTAAGAATTGCAGGTATTTTGTATCACTGGTATCTGTGCAAGATTAACCTGCACTGGATCTATCCTTGTTCTAGAGTATACCCCTGTTC
The DNA here is from genome assembly GCF_000298275.1 of Orycteropus afer afer. Lineage (NCBI taxonomy): Eukaryota > Metazoa > Chordata > Mammalia > Tubulidentata > Orycteropodidae > Orycteropus > Orycteropus afer. Next base: position 5,993,673 of record NW_006921709.1, read on the forward strand.
ACTGACCCCCATCTGGTCCTTTCAGGTGTTTATCTCTAGCCTGGTGTTTGGTGTTAATGGTAATGCAGTATTGTGGTCACACTGGTTGGTATTAGCATCTGTCATCTATCTCCTATGTGCACAGTTTAATGATCACATACTTTTTAAGAACTTTCCAAATGTAAACATTCTACAATCCAATGATCCTGTTTGTCTTGTTCATGAACTGCTTCTTCTTCCTGCCCTTCTCACTACTGTAGAACCAACTTAACCTCAAAGATGGAACTGTGGAGGTAGGAAAAGAGAAAGGGGCCCAGCAAGTACTAGGTGTGCTAAAGATAACTGGAAATTTGGATATGGAATTAGCAGATCTTCCTACCATCACCACAGTTCAGAGGTTGGGAGAGCTCCTCTACCTTACCACCACTCCTCTGTCTGTTTTTCATACTGTGGTGGCTTGCATGTTGCTGTGAGGCTGGAGGCTATTCCACCAGTATTTCAAATTCCA
>NW_006921709.1:5994826-5997703 GCF_000298275.1 Orycteropus afer afer
CTTCCTTCCGAGGAGTGGCTGGTGGGTTTGAACCTCCAGCCTTCTGGTTAGCAATAAAGTGCCTTAGGCACTATGCTGCCAGAGCTTCTGAGCTAGGCATTAGTGAGCTGAAATGGACAGTATGGCCATTTTGAATCAGACAATCATATGGTATACAATGCCAAGAATGACAAACTGAAGAGAAATTACATTGTATTCATTGTCAAAAGGAACATTTCAAGGTCTATCCTGAAGTACAAGGCTGTCACTAATAGGATAATATCTATATACCTGTGAGGAAGATCAGTTACTATGACTATTATTCAAATTTATGCATCAACCACTAAAGCCAATGGTGAAGAAATTGAATATTTTTATCAACTTCTGCTGCCTGAAATTGGCCAAACATGTGATCAAACTGTTTGGATGATTATTGATGATTGGAATATTAAAGTTAGAAACAAAGAAGAATCATCATTAGTTGGAAAATGTGGCCTTGGTGGTAAAGATGATGCCAGAGATCACCTGATAGAATTTTGCAAGACTAATGATTTATTTATTATAAATACCTTTTTTCAACAACAAAAAATGGTAGCTATACACATGGATCTCACCAGATGTAATACAGAGAAATCAGATAGATTACATCCGTGGAAAGAGACAATGGAAAAGCTCAATATCATCAGTCAAAACAAGGACAGGGGCTGACTGTGGAAAAGACTATCAATTGCTGAAACAATTTAAAGCTGAATCTGAAACAAATTAAAACAAGGCCATGAGAACCAAAATACAAACTTCATTATATTCCACCTGAATTTAGAGACCATCTGAAGAATATATTTGACGTATTGAACATCAATGACTAAAGACCAGATGAGTTGTGGGATGACATCAAGAGCATCATACATAAAGAAAGCAAGAGGTCATTAAAAAGGCAGGAAAGGAAGAAAAGACCAAAATGAATGCCAGAATTGACTCTGAAATTTGCTGTAGAATGTTGTTGTTGTTGTTGTTATGTGCCGTCGAGTCAGCCGTGACTCATAGCGACCCCTCCTTGGTTTCCGAGGCAGTATCACTACGGAAGTAGGATTGCCCAACCTTCCTTCCGAGGAGTGGCTGGTGGGTTTGAACCGCCAGCCTTCTGGTTAGCAGTCAAGTGCCTTAGCCACTATGCTAAGAGCTCCCTGCTGTAGAATGGAGAGTAGCTAAAGTGAATGGAAGAAATGTTAAAATTAAAAGAACTGAACAGAAGATTTCAAAGGCCAGCTCAAGAAGACAAAGTAAAGTATTAGAATGAAATGTGCAAAGACAGGAGTCAGAAAACCAAAAGGGAAGAACATGTTTGACATTTCTCAAGCTGAAAGAACTGAAGAAAAAATTCAAGCCTTGAGTTGCAATATTGAAGGATTCTATGTGCAAAATATTGAATGATATGGGAAACATCAAAAGAAGGGGGAAGGAATACACAGAGTTGCTGTATCAAAAAGAATTGGTTGATGTTCAGCTATTTTAGTAGGTAGCATATGATTAAGAACGAACAGTATTGAAGGAAGATGTCAAAGCTGCACTGAAGGAATTGGCAAAAAACAAAACTGCAAGAACTGATGGAATACCCATTGAGATGTTTCAACAAATGGATGCAGTGCTGGTGGTGTTTACTGGTTTATGCCAAGAAATTTGGAAGACAGATACTTGGCCAACTAATTGGAAGAGATCAATATTTGCTCCCATTCCAAAGAAAGGTGATCCTATGGAATGTGGAAATTATTGAACAATATCATTAATATCACACAAAAGTAAAATTTTGCTGAAGATAACTCAAAAGTGGTTGGTTGCAGTAGTGTATTGACAGGGAACTTACAGAAATGCAGACTGGATTCAGAAGAGGACGTGGAATGAGAAATATCATTGTTGACCTCAGAAGAATTTAAGCTGGAAGCATAGAATACCAGAAAGATGTTATTTCTGTTTTATTGACTATACAAAGGCATTTGTGTGGGTTATAACAAGTTACAGCTAACATTGAGAATAATGTGAATTCCAGAATACTTAATTATTCTCATGAAAAATGTATATATAGACCAAGAGACTGTCATCAAACAGAACAAGGGGATACTTCATTGTTTAAAATTAGGGAGGGTGTGCATCAGGGTTGTATCTTTTCACCATATTCATTCAATCTGTAGGCTGAGCAAATAATTTGAGAGGCTGGACTATATGAAGAAGAATATGGAATCATTAGAGGGAGACTTATTAATAACCTGCAATATGCAGATGACACAGCCTTGCTTGCTGAAATTGAAGAGGACTTGATGCACTTATGATGAAGTTCAAAGACTTCAGTCCTTGTTACAGATTATACCTCAACATAAAGAAAATTAAAATCTTCACAACTGGACCAATAAGTAACATCATGATAAACAGAAAAACAATTGAAGTTGTCAAGAAGTTCATTTTATGTGGATCCACAATCAACACCCATGGAAGCAGTAGTCAAGATATCAGAAGTCATATCACACTGGACAAATCTGCTGCAAAAGACTTCTTTAAAGTGTTGAAATTAAAGATGCCATTTTGAAGACTAAGGTGAACCTAACTGCAGTGTAGTAAATTACCTAGTGTGGCTTTTCTACCCCTAAGTCTTTGTAAACTCTGAGGAGAAATTTGCCGTGAGCAACTGAGGAGCTCCTGATTGCTAAAGTTGTCCACCTGGGGTATTTCTATTGGGAGTGGCACTAAACAATGTTCTGGGAGGTTCCCACTCTCTCTCAGGTGCTTAGAATTCTGATGTTATGATTGGTTGGTTTGGCCACTCTGCCGGGCTCAAAAGGAGGCCTCCTAGAGGCAGAACTCTCTCTGACTGCTGGCTGAGGAAGAATGTGCTCCTGAGAGACATGT
>NW_006921709.1:5997916-6012350 GCF_000298275.1 Orycteropus afer afer
AATCTGTGAGTTCTGTGTGGCCACTGCAGTGAATTATCGAACCCAGGAGAGAGGTGGTGGGTGCTTTGGGAGGAACGGTTAGTGAGAGGGCTAGAGGGAGACAGCATGTCTGGCCTTGCAGTAATAGGTCTTGGGCTACTGATGGTGATTCTGTCTTCCTCTTGTGGAGCTAGAGGAGGTCAGAACATGTGGCCTCCTTGCCCTTTGTGCACTAACACAAGCCAAGTTATTTTCAATCGCTTCATATGCATGTGAAAGCTGGATAATGAATAAGGAAGACCAAAGTAGAGTTGATGCTTTTGAGTTGTGGTGTTGGTGAAGAATTCTGAAAGTACCATGGACTGCCAGAAGAACTAACAAATCTGTCCTGGAGGAAGTGCAACTGGAATGCTCCTTGGAAGCAAGAATGGATAAACTTCACCTCACCTACTTTGGTCATGTTGTCAGAAGGGACCATTCCCTGGAGAAGGATATCATGCTTGATAAAGTGGCAGTAATTGAAAAAGGGGAAGGACCTCAATGTGATGGATTGACACAGTGGCTGCAACAATGGGCTCAGGTATAGCAAGGATTGTGAGGATGGCACAGGAAGGGGCAGTGTTTTGTTCTGTTGTACATAGAGTCACTATGAGTTGGAGCTAACTTGAGGGCACCTAACAACAACAACAACCTCTCCCTTTTCACATTCTTGCCTCATGCTGCTATTTTGGGACATCTTTTCCCCTTCAATTCTGCCATGAATGCTCATTCTAACTTGATTCCACATGGACAGAAATATTGAGGGAAAGTCAGATTCACAGCAGGACTTGAGTGAGGATTTGAACTTCTCCCAAGGATGACTACTATTTCTGCATATGCTTGTGAGATAATGGAAGAAGTATATGCATAATCACCAGTCTCAGGGGCTTAAAATCAAGTTGAGGAGGTAAGACAGATGCACATGAAGTAGAAAAAATGAGATTTTATGTAAATAATAATGTGTACCCTTTACAGATGAGCTTAGTAGAGCTTAAATACATTTTCCAAATATCAATGAGCTCTGGCGGCATAGCACCAAAGGCATTTGACTGCTAACCAGAAGGCTGGCAGTTCAAACCCACCAGCCACTCCTCAGAAGGAAGACTGGGCAATCTTTTCCGTTAGAGATACTGCCTCAGAAACCCAAGGAGGGGTTGCTATGAGTTGTAATTGACTAAATAGCAGCGAGTTTGGTTTGGTTTAGCGAATAACACAGACATGCCCAAATAAATGGTGAGAATCTTGTGATAGACGCCAGTGACACAACCCCTAAAGAGTAGTCCCTGCCTCTCTCCTCTCTTTCCATCCTATGTGAAGTATTTGTTTCACTTAAACGTATAAATGCTAGTTAATACATTCCTGTAACGTGTCTGAAGAGCCAAAATCACTTTATTAGCATAAAAATTAAATACAAAGAGAATATAATTTTAGAATAAGATAAGAGCATATGTGTTAGTTTTGCTGCATGTTTTAAATATAGTTATGAGCTAAGTCTAGCTTTTACTGATCAAATTTAAAAAAAAAAAATTATAGCAACCCTGGGTAGACTCCATGCAGTTCCCACAATCTACTGCTCCCAAAGTGGATTTATACCTGATCGTGGCTCACAAGAAATCAATAAGGGCTGGTGTAGCATATAAGGATGATGTAAGACTCTAACTCTCAGTTCTATTGTTTTTCTTCTAGGAAAACAAAAAACAAAACCAAAAAAAGCTTCCTTAATTCATCAGATATGAGGATATACTGTTAGCCAGGTACTTTTCAGGCCTGAGAGATTAAATCTTTAGAGCCAGACGCAGACCTGGATGTCAGTCTGGCCATTCTCATGATTTATGTGAACTTGAGCAAGTTACTCATTTTCCTAAGCCTTAGATTTTTTATTTTCACTGGGGGGCATAATGGTGCCTTTCTTAAATGTTGTGAGGATTAAATGAGGTAAATCATGTACATATTTGATGTGTGATAGATGTTCAATAAATGGTAGCTATTGTTAAGACAGGGGAGTGGTGGTGCAGTGGTAGAATTCTCACCTTCTGTGTGGGAGAGCTGGGTTCAATTTCTGGGTAACACACCTCCGTCAGTGGAGACTTGTGTGTTGTCATGATGCTAAACAAGTGTCAATGGAGTTTACAGACTAAGACTAGGAAGAAAAGCTTGGAAACTACTTCTGAAAATCAGCTAATGAAAATCCTATGGATCACAATGGTTCAGCCCTGTTGTGCTTGGGGTCACCATGAATTGAGGGCTACTTGATGGCTCATTCAATAATATTCCCTGGGTAGCTCAGCTGCTAACAAAAGGCTGGCTGTTAGACTCATTGTGGCAGAAAGTTCTGGTGATCTTCTTGAGAAAAATCAGTCATCAAAAACCCTATGAAACACAATTTTACGCTGATACACATGGGATTGCCATGAGTTAGAATTGACTTGACGGCAACTGTTTTTATTATTATTATTATTATTATTATTATGCCACAGTCCCTGATTTAGAGATGGATACAGACATACGAAGCCATGGTGTCATGGAAATACTGGTCTGTGGTCAGTGGCACCTCCCTAGTCATGTGTAGGACGAAGTAAACACTAGTTCTTATTGCTTTTGGTCAGGGGTCAACACGATTGTTTACAACCTGTGGCTATTTGTTGGCCAGTGTCCACGCAGGGTGTGATAGCCCTTTCGTCATCTTCCTGTATAATTGCCAACAGGGAGGAAAGATGAAGAGGGACTTTTTTTTTCCTCTCCCATATGGAATCCTCATTCTAAGTGTCTATTTCAGGACACATGCTTTCTTCCAGGAACTCACAAGCTCAACTGATGGGCAAGATAGGAGAAAGTGGCACCTTCTCCTCCCAATGAACTTTCCCAGCACTCTGCTGCACCTACTGGTCTTTCTACACTCTGCAGGGGAATGGAGTGAGCTTCACGTGTAGAAGGGATAGACCTGACATGATCCATTCAGCTTTAGGCTAGTCCTTTACATGTATTATATCATGTAATCTGTTACACAATTGTAAATGCCAATTTATAGGCAAGGAAACTAAGACAAAGAGAGGTTAAGTCATGTGTCCTTGGTCACACCCTTCAGAAAGTGGGAAGACAAGATTTAATTTTGGGTCTTACTCAATAAATTTTTACCCCTGGCTACACTTTAGATTCACCTGGAAAGCTTAGGAAACTAAGATATACATGCATACATACTTACATATCCACATGTGCCTAGACCCTAACCTCAAAGATTATGATTTAATTGGTAGCCTGGGGTATGGCCCTGGTATCGATATTTTTAACAAACCTTCTTGTGTCATTCCAGAGTGCAGCTGAGGTGGGAACCATTGGATTAACTCCAGAGTCACACCGTGCCACATTGCTAGACAAATAGCAAATTTTTCCAGTTAAAATACCAGGAAATGCCTCCCAAACCACATTTAAGAAACTGGAAGCTTCTGGACAGTTTTGCGCTCTTAGTAAATTTTTGATCACTTCCTTTACACTTTTCAGTGCACTAGCATTTCTATGCTTCTGTGGCTGATAGAGCTCAGAGGAAAGAACTGTTATAACAAATTCCAGGGGAAGAAAGAGAATTTTAAAAGGTTTCTAGATCTTCATTGTTTCTTGTTCATCAGTGGGAAACCCTCCCTGACTGACCACCATTTCTGGAAGGAATTAGTGACAGTGTTTTGCTCCCTCTCCTTCCTTTCTCTCTTGGGGTAATGAACTTTGCTTGCATTTCTATGGCTCACTTGGTTACCAGTGGACCCAGAACAGCATCCTGTGTCCTGATGACATTTTGACTTAGGATGTCATGCCTTTGGATATAGAGCAAGCCATTGCCACAGTCTGATGTAGCCATTATCACTCAGCATCCAGGATACTGTACAAGTCACTTCCAATAAAAGTACCCAGTCAGGGTGGCGAGGACCTGGATCTCTTGGGAACTACATTTCAATGTCCACTAGACCAGTCTCTGATGGTTATTCATGTCCTTTGAGATTTCTAAGCACAATTTTTCTCCCTGTGTTTAAAAGGAAGATTTTGAAAAACTAAATATTTTCAGTTGAAAGGCAATATTTCCAAATCTTGGAAGATTATCAAACAGAATGCACTCTTGGGGATTAGAGGTAATTTCCAACTAGGTTGGCAAGTTACTCTGGGCATCAACATATCTGTTAGGAAATACTTTGGAATTGAAAAACAATATGCACGGTATTTTCCTTTTGTTTTAAAATAATTAATATAGAATACATGAGAAATGTTAACAAGCCTGTCACTATGGAATAGAATGGGAAATGTGGGAGATATTTATTTTCACTTTATATTCTCCTCCATTAGTCGTAACAGTAAAACATTGACAGCTAATATGTATTGAACACTTTCTTTGTGTTTGATCATATAATATTTAATTTATTTATCATTTGTGAGCTCTGGTGGCATAATGGTTAAAGCATTTTGCTGCTAACCCAAAGGTTTGTGGTTCAAACCCACCAGCCACTGCATGGGAGAAAGATGAGGCAATCTGCTTCTGTAAAGATTTATAGGCTTGGAAACACTATGGGCCAGTTCTATTCTGTCCTATAAGGTCGCTATGAGTAGGAATCAACTCAGTGTCAGTGGGTTTGGTTTAGATATTCACAATAACCTTATATGATAAGTAGAACCATGCTAGTTTGTATGCATTTATCTTCTGTAAGTAAAAGAAGATGAGCTTAAACAACAAAGAAGCTTATTATCTCACATTATAAAGAATTCCATGGCACGGTGTCTCCAGAAGTGATACATTTAGAGGCATCAGGACCCAATATTCTATCGTCTTGCTCTGCCATCACCATCATGTACATGGCAGCTGGTCCTAAGCAACCTCCACATATGGCACTTTCCCAGAAGCCCCCACTCCACAAGACAGTACACACAATTGCTTTACATGCCCATGTCTCAACCAACCATTGTGAGGAGAAAGGGGGACCATGGTGGGCTTCTAGGGCAATTAAGGTTCATGCCTCCCCAGAAGCTTATAGGCAAGAAGATGAATAAATGAATAAAATCAGAGTTAGGGCCACAGAGGGGGTTTGAGTCAGAGGAAAAACATTTTCAAGCCCCCCCCCCCCCAGTCAGGGCTATCAGCTAAAGTCATTATAAGAGATTTGCATTGATACTTACCATAGCTGTTTCAGGGAGCTCTGGTAAGGTATTTGACTGCTAACCAGAAAGCTGGTGGTTCAAATCCACCAGCCACTCCTCAGAAGGAAAGTTAGGCAATCTACTTCTGTGGTGATATTGCTTCAGAAACCCAAGGAGGGGTCGCTAAGAGTCAGGTCTGACTTCATAGCACATAACAACAAACAACAACATAGCCGTTCCAGGTCCCCTTAAGGGCCATAGTCCAGGTAATTTGTCACCTCACTTTGTCACCAGAATCATGGTTCTGTTATAAATAAGGAAGGGCTATGATATGAGACTTCAGCTGCCTGCTATCCTATTATTACCACATTTTTTACAGATCAAGAACCTGAGGCTAAAAGAGGTCTATTAATCACCCAAGGGCACATAGTTAACATGTACTGGCACTGATCCTTGAAATCAGGTCTGCTAACCCCAAAGCCTATACTTTTGACCACTGTGCTGCCTCTACTGTGTACAATTGTGTTCTCTCTCTCTCATTCTCTCTTTCTTTGTATGGTTATGTGTTTAACAGCAGGCTTGTATTGTTTTAATAATAACAATGTTTTTAAAAAGAATTGTTTTTGCAGGGTTCAATTAGTTCTAACCAAGGCTTTAGACTTAACCTTTGTGGACTTAATTTTTCTTCTCTTATCGACGGCACGATGGCACATAACAACAACAACAACAACATGTAGTTGAGAGAGTTCCACTCAATGAGAGCTAAGATCTTTTCTAGCCCTAAAATTTTATAAACATATGGTTCTCTCATGAAAAAAAGCATTCAATGTGGAGGGTTTTTTTTTTTTTTTTAAATAAAAACGTGTCAGTCATTCTAATAATTATGTTTTCTAGAAATACTGGGTTGGAGTTTTAGAGACAAATGTTACTCTTTCTAAAACATGCACATGCTTATTGGCCACCGGGGCAGATGGTGGTGTGTAAACCTTCACCATTAGGGGTTTGGTCTTGCTATGCTAGGATGGCTTGTCTTATCTCTTCTAATTGTCTGTTCCAAGGACTCAGCTCACCCAGGGAGGAATATGCCACGAAGCCCATCTGCCGATGGCTATGAGCTGACAGCTGCTAGGTAGTATCTGCCAGAAGCCTTGGTTTCCTCGCTGGGTGTAGGACACCACACATGAGCAGGGACTTCTAGGAAATCTTCCCTCTAGAACAAACATATAGTTGGTTGCCTCCCTGTGACTACCAGCTGAGACCAAACTTCTTAAAGTGGTTTCCAAGGACTCGGAGTATGAAAATAAAGACAAAAACTTGACCGCCCAGCATTAATGGGAAAAGTTAAAGAGGAACAATCTGACAGTCTTATTCAGATCTACATGGAATTTGAAATTGAAATGTTAGATGTATGCAAGACTATTACCTATTTGTTGAAGAACTTTTTAAGTTGAAAAAGTTGCTAACTTATCATTAGAGTTAACATTGTAACATTGTCCAGCCATTCTCCTCAAACTCTGGATAAGCTGAAACATATTAATTGATAACAAAGACTCCTCACAATTTCCATTTATCTCATAGCTAGATACACATTGTCTCTGTGCCAAAAATAATCATAAAATCAAGTAGTTAATAGTGGATTACAAGCAACACTTTGTGTATACTCTGCTGAATTTATTTGAGTCCTGCATGCTGGAACTAATAGAACTTAGGCTCATAGCCCAAGATGCCCATGTCTGTTCATTCTGCCAGCTGTTACTATGATCTGAGAGAAGCAGATCTTATTCATGGAGAGGAAATTAAAAACAACAACAACAGAAAGAAAAAAAAAAAACCCACGTATACCTGGTAACAACTCCTTGTAAAGTCATTACTGAAAAGGCAATTTAGGGAGATGATTCTCACTCTTTCTCTGACAAAGAAGAGGGTAAAGTCCTGTTCTTGGTTACTGGGAAGGTTCTAGCCACTTTCCATGAGAGTTAGAGATAGGCTTCCAAACCTGTACCCTGGGCCAGGCCTAGCTTATGTGAGATATATTTTGCAATAACTGATAACACTTGCTTCTGAACTGATGGGTAATTAAGTCATTCATTCCAGGAAACTTAAGAAAATGTGCTTTGGGATTAAATTATCCAGATAATTGCTTTGATTTTCATTTTTCTTCTCAATAGGAATAAAAACAAAACTCTAGGTGAGAGAAGATCTAAGACATGTATTTACATTGTCACCAAGTCTTACGTCAGTCTAAGATTTGTCCACATTCTCGTGGACTAGTCTGGACTTTGGGTGCTGGCCCTCTGAAAGTCATGCCAATGACACATGAAGTCCTCCTTCTGTCAAACCAGAGTGGTCTTTCAAAGTCTACGAGGAGGCAGCTGCCACCCAGAAGGCACTTTTGGATTGCAGAATTCCAGGTTCTCACACCTCCCCTAATACAGCAACAAAGACGGGGTGGCTGCCTCTCAGCCTCCAGTGTGCTGGTACAGCTGTGAAGGGCTAACTTTGGCAGCCATAGATCACGGAGGCTTTGTCTGAGCATCTCTCAGAATAGCTTTCCATCAGAAGACTCTTCGCATCTCTCAAAACACACTTAGGAAGTAGAAGGGAAGCAAACTTAAATGGTTGCTTTAAAGAAAGGCACCATTTGAGTTTCTAGGTACTGATATATGGCTATGGTAAGTGGAACTGATCATTTCTAGTTTATGAAGAAGTTATTGTGGTAGAAAGAGCAGCAGATTTGCAGTTGGAACAATTTGAATTCTAGTTCCTGCTTTGTCCACAGCTAGCAAGTCACTTAGCTTCTTTGACCTTGGTTTCCTCATCTGTAAAATGAGAGGGTTTGGCCAGATGATCTTTGACCTAACGATTCTATGAAAAGTGAATGTTGGAACCACATGTTCATCTTCTCCAATTACTAGTTGTGGGTATGTGGCTGGACCAAATGGCACTAACTGTCAAAAAGTTTTAGGCTGAAGGGGAAGCATTCCGAAATGGGACAAGGGCCCCTTGTGTTGAAACCTGGAGCTGATCAACTCTTCAAAGTCTGGGCCAACCTTCACTTCTCTGCCTCCTACTCCCATTTGTTCTAGCTGAACCTAAGGACAAAAGATCTAAAATGAGTAACTTTCAATAGGTTTATAATAGCTTTATGATCAGTTATAAATCAGATGTTTGTGAAAAAAAAAAGTTTAACTTTATTTTGTATATCAAATCTCAAATTGCTATCTAGCTCACATTCTCATAGGTAACTCAACAGCTTTCAGTTCACAACAATCTATTTTGGGTAAATATTAGACTAAATCAGAATTCAAACTCTCTGTTAGTACCCTATCTCTTTTTTCATGGAAACTCCTTTTTACCTTCTCATCCTCAAAATGGCTTCTGGATGCAGAGAGAAGTTTATTCTGCTTGAACACAGAAGTTGGGACGGGGTTCCTCGATGGGAGCTGTCCTATAAGATGTGTGTGCCTTGCCCTTCCTGGTTGCAGTAGTCAAGATAGTGTGTCATAATGGCTGGGACTGGTTGAGTGGTTGGACAGCTGGGTATAGTTATTCTCCATGGTGAGATTGGTAATTAACTCCACGTTGGAATCTATTGGAGCAGCTGAGTATCTGTGTTAGGGATGCGGTCTGCTTCCCCTATGTAAGAAACAGCTTTGGGAATGGTCTCTAGCTTATGGCACATTTGAACCCTGCATGTAGCCAAGTCATTGTTCAGCAGCCTGCCATGCTCTCCCGGTCTTGGGACTTTCAATGGACTTGAATTAACGGTCTGCCATGCTGTTTGGTAACATTGGGACTGTGCCTTTTTACTTTTCAACCTTGGGTTTGTCAGCTTCAGCAGCCAGCAGCTGTCTGAGTGAAGAAAATCCTCCAGCTTCAGTGGGCCAGGAGAAGGAGGCAGAGCTAAAGCCCAAAGCTGAGGGGCTTTCACCCAACCTGCATAGGTTTCCACTTAATGTAGTTGATAACACATTCTGATATCTGGACTTTTAGGACAGAAGGTTGACATCTGGCACTTTGTCAATGATTCTGAATGCTGGCACTTCATGGATTAATTTCTTTCAACTCCAGGCTTTGTTTGGCCTACCAACCTTTAAATGCATAATCACCAGTTGAGACAGGTAGGAAATACTGAATCTCCTACATGCCCCTCAGACCATGGAAAATCAGGAGCATTATATTGGGCTTTCACTCAAATTCTTCCATAGTACAATTTCTAATCTACTTCAGCCTTCCCATATTAACTCCATGTTAGTGTAGTGTCCTTGGTAAGGCTGTTTCCTCACAGACTTTTGAAAAGGTATTGGCCGTGCTCTCTAATTTCCCAGCTTCCAATGAAAGAGTGCAGTGATTGATTAGTGATGACTGGCATGGGAGGGGAAGATGGAAGTAGTTATACTCATGCCCCATATTTCCATTCCCTATCGTAACTTCTGCCCTCACTAAACAGTGAGGCTTGTCTAGAATTCACATCATTTACCAAATGAGACCAGTATGTATAAAGGATGTGAACTATACCAGTGGTTCTCCAACATCCCAAACAAACAAATAAAAAAAGACCAAACTCACTGCCGTCGAGTCGGATTCTGACTCATAGCCACCCCTCCTTGGGTTTCCAAGGCAGAATCACTACAAAAGTAGATTGCCCAACCTTCCTTCCAAGGAATGGCTGGTGGGTTTGAACCACCAGCCTTCTGGTTAGCAGTCAAATGCAATAGACATTAGGCCACCAGAGCATGGAAATAATCAGAAAGACTTGTTAAAACACAAGATTGCTATGTCCCACCCCAAGTTTCTGATTCTGTAGGTCTGGGGTGGTGTCTGAGAATTTGTATTGTAATACATTCTCAGATGATCCTGATTCTGATGCCTGGGACCACACTGACCTAGAGTCTCCAGCTGTGGTGTTATATACAGTCCATGGTAAAAGCAATGTAATTTCTGTATACATGTTTGCCCTTGGAAATCTGAGGTACATGATGTTTTAATCTGAGAGATATTACTGGGGTATGGATCCAATCCCAAAGCAAACTTGTTGCTATCAAGTTGATGGTGACCCTTGGTGCCTTCTTATATTACAGAGTAAGACTACTCTATAGAGTATTCTTGGCGGTAATCTTTATGGAAGCAGATTACCAGACTTTCCTTCTGTGGAGCTGTTGGGTGGATTTGAACCAATAACCTTTAGTAGCCAATCACAAAGCAAAATTAATGAATGAGCCACCTGTTCATAGGATCATATTACTTGTTTTCCCATGATTTCCATCTCTTCATTTCCCCGTAGCTAACCAAGAAAAGCATTGCAGTGACAGTTGTAACACCCAAAGTGCGATTTGAAGGTCACTAAAAAAGTTTTCATTAGCTGCATGTGTTAAAATATCTAGAATATCTTTGAGCTCAGATTCTCTTCCAGACTCTGCTCTCAGGAGGGGCAAGCAAGTAAGAGCAAGGGCAAACCTACCTATGGCACAGGCTGAACATACTGATTTTTACTCATATTATTTCCTGTCCACTATCTCCTATGTTTCAAACACTAACTTCTATTGATTTTTTTTAATTAACAGCTGTATTTATATACAACTATGAATTGAGTTGTGTTCCTCTAAAAGATATGCTAAATCCTAACCCCTCCCCCAATGAATGTGACCATGTTTGCAAATAGGATCTTCAAAGGCATTATCAGTTAGGTTAATGTGAGGTCATACATAATTCTATATGACTGGTGTCCTTATAAAAGAGACGATGTGCAGAGACAGAGCGACAGATGAAGGATGTCATGTGATGCTTTAGCTGAAAGCCAAAAAATGCCTGAAGCTACCAGAAGCCAGCAGAGAGGCATGAGACAGTTCCTGCCACAGAAGGACTCAACATGGCTGATACTCTGTTTAGGACTTCTAGCCTCCTGAACTATGAGACAATAAATTTCTGTTCCTGTAAGTAACCCAGTTTGTGGTATTTTGTTATGGGAGCCTATGATAAAATTAATCTATTTTAAGTGTGCCATTCATTTATTTTTAATATATTTGCAAAGTTGTGCAAGCATAACTATAATCTAATTTTGGAACACTTTTATCATTTCCTAAAGAGAGTTACTCCTCATTTCCACTCTCTCTCCTGGGCAACTGCTAATCTACTTTCTATCTCTATAGATTTGCCTTTATTGGTTATTTCATATAAGTGAAATCATACAATGTGTGTTCTTTTGTGTCTGGCTTCTTGCACTGAACGTAACATTTCTGAGATTCTTCTATGTTGTAACATGTATCACTACTTTGTCAAACACCAACTCCTACAGCATCTTCTTTTGAAGTGTTCACCACTTTCTCTCCATTTCTTCTGCAACTATTTTAGCCTAGGCCCTTGCTACTCAGAGTGCAATCCCCAATCAATAGCATCAGCATCACCTGGGAGTTTATGGGAAATGCAGAATCTCAGGCCCCACTGGGACCTGCTCAGTCAAAATCTGCATTTTAACAACATCCCCAAGGGGATACAGTTTGAGAAGCTAACCAAGAAAAGACCTAGTGAGTGCTTCACTTCTGTCTGTGGACATTTTAGAATAGCCTTCCTATGGCCCTCACTGCTTCCATTCGCCCCATGAGAGCATGCAACCTGCACACTGCTGCATGTGAGCATTCCTAAACTGCCAATTTACTTAAGTGGCTTTCTATTAACTGCTTGAGTGATAAGTTCCCAAAGCATTCTAAAACAACCTCTCCTCTTATTACAGAAGCAGCTCACCTTCAACACTACAACACAAACTTTCCATCCCTGTCCTTCTAGCCCTTTCACTTCACCCTCATCACACCATGGTTAGCCTCACCTGAAATTATGTTATTGTGCTGCTCTTCCCTCCATTTGCCTTAATTTGACCCGCTATTACAAGGAGCGACTCAGGCACCCTTCTCGGGCTGCCCCACTCCTCACAAGACCTTTCCCAATTTATTGGTTCATATTGAACTTCACTTTTCATATACTCAAAGAATACTTAATAAACACCTAATCCCATGATTACTCGGCTGCCTTTCACAGAAATAATAACAATTATAATAATGATACTAAAGATTTATATAGCAATTTATGATTTATTAAGTTGGGCAATCTATTTTCATAGTGATACTGCCTCAGAAACCCAAGGAAGGGTCACTATGAGTTGGATCCAATGAAGTGTTTTTTTTTTTAACTTATCCTGTTTTGCTTATGTAATATGCATACTTTTAATAGAAAAAATATATATAAGCTCCTAGGGAACAAGGGTTATTTCTTGTAAATTATTGATTTTGTTTACTAGGAAGGCCCTATACATATAGCAGGCATTCTCTAAACTTAGTAGGAATGAGTAGTAGACCAGTAGACATCATAATGAGGTTTCTCCAGAAAGAAGAACTGATTCCATTGGAGCTTACATATGGAACTGTTAAAAGACAAAAGATAATAAAAATATAACTACTTTTTACTATTACTGACAGGTAATGCAACAGTTAAGTGCTTGGCTACTAACCAGAAAAGCTTGGCAGTTCAAATTCATTCAGAGGTGCTTCAGAGGAAAGACTTGGTAATCTACTTCTGAAAGATTACAGCCACTGAAAACCCTATGGAGCATAATTCTGCTCTGAGACACAAGGAGTCTCCATGGGTTGAAATCAATTTGACAGCAACTGGATTATTATTGACATTTATTGTTTTATGTATGTTATCTTATGCAATTTCCAGAAGAACTCTAACTCTATGAAGTAGGAACTCTGGTGGCTCCTACTAAAAGTACCATGGACTGCCAGAAGAACAAGCAAATCTTTCCTGCAAGAAGTGCCACCACAATGCTCCTTGGAAGCAATGGCCAGACTTCATCTCACCTACTTTGGTCATGTTGTTAGAAGGGACCATTCCCTGGAGGATATCATGCTTGGTAAATGCCTAAGGCATTTGACTGCTAACCAGAAGGCTGGCGGTTCAAACCCATCAGTAGCTCATCAGAAGGAAGATTGAACAATCAACCTCTGTAGTGATACCACCTCAGAAACCCAAGAAGAGGTCTCTATGAGTCGGATCCGAGTTGACGGTGCTGAGTTTGAACTATTATGCATCCCTCTGGATGAGGAAGCATCAAAAAAAGATAGAAGGAATACACAGAGTCCCCGTACCAAAAAGAATTGGTCAATGTTCAACTATTTCATGAGGTAGCATATGATCAAGAACCATTGTTATCAAAGGAAAAAAATACAAATTATACTGAAGGAATTGGCAAAAAAAAACAAGGCTCCAGTAGTTGATGGAAGATCCATTGAGATGTTTCAACAAATGTATGCAGCTCTGGAAGCACTTACTCATTAATGGAAGAGATTGATATATGTATCCATTCCAAAGAAAGGTGACCCAACAGAATGTGGAAATTATTGAACAATATTGTTAATATTACATATCAGTAAAATTTTGCTGAAGATAATTCAAAAGTGTTTTCAGAAGTATATTGACAGGTAACTTCCAGAAACTCAAGCTGGATTTAGAAGAGGATGTGGAATGAGGGATGTCATTGCTGATATCAGATGGATTTTGGCTGAAAGCAAAGAATACCAGAAAAAATATTATTTGATTATGCAAAGGCATTTGACTGTGGATCATAACAAATTATGGATAAAATTGAGAAGAATAAATTCAAGAACACTTAACTGAGCTCATGAGAAACATGTACATAGACCGAGGCTATTGTTTGAACACAACAAGGGGATACTGCATGGTTTAAAATCAGGAAGGATGTGCATCAGGATTGTAGCCTTTTACCACACTTATTCAATCTGTATGCTGAACAAATAATCTGAGAAGCTGGACTATATGAAGAAGAATGTGGCATCCAGATTGGAGGAAGACTCATTAACAACCTGCAGTGTGCAGATGACCCAATCTTGCTTGCTGAAAGTGGAGAGAACTTGAAGCACTTACTGATGAAGATCAGAGACTACAATCTTTGATATAGATTACACATCAACATAAAGAAAATGAAAATCCTCACAGCTGCACCAATAAGCAACATCCAATAAATGGAAAAAAGATTGAAGTTGGCAGGGATTTCATTTTAGTTGGATCCAAAGTTAAGACCAATGGAAGCAGCAGTCAAGAAATCAGACGATGTATTGCATTGGACAAATATGATGCAAAAGACCTCTTTCAAATGCTGAAGAGCAAAGATGTCTCTTTGAAGACTACCAAACTAAAACCAAACTCACAGCTGTGGAGTCAGATTCAACTCATAGCCACCCCTCCATGGGTTTCTGAGGTGGTATCACTATGGAAGTAGATTGCCCAA
>NW_006921709.1:6025817-6082470 GCF_000298275.1 Orycteropus afer afer
TCCTTCCGAGGAGTGGCTGGTGGGTTTGAACCGCCAGCCGTCTGGTTAGCAGGCAAGTGTCTTAGCCACTATGCTACCAGAGCTCCCATTGAGAAACTAGTTCCACCAAGTTAGAATTGAGAAAGACTACCATTTTACAGCAATATGTAAAAAAAAAAAAAAAAAAAAAAAGGCATAAGGGAGCTTACAAAATACCTCCCAGGGGTAGGGAGAGGTTGGTAAACAAACATAGAAGGTGAGTGTTATTTGCATAAAAATATGATAATCAACCCACCTAGGCTGATCACAAAGAGCAACTAATGAGAAGAACTTGCCCATTGAAGTTGGTGGAGTCCATTTGTATCCATCGGGTTGTTCCTTTCAAGTGTTCTGACCCATGAGAAGAAATTCATATATGACTGGGATAACTAGGATGTTGGGAGTAGTGACTATTTTTTGAAGTCAGGAAGTATTTCCACAGACAGTGTTCCTGTTTTCATTGGAACACTGGTTATATTTAAAGTCACCCATGAATTTCTTCTCATGGGTCAGAACACTTGAAAGGAACAACCCGATGGATACAAATGGACTCCACCAACTTCAATGGGCAAGTTCTTCTCATTAGTTGTTCTTTGTGATCAGCCTAGGTGGGTTGATTATCATATTTTTATGCAAATAACACTCACCTTCTATGTTTGTTTACCAACCTCTCCCTACCCTTGAGAGGTACTTTGTAAGCTCCCTTATGCCTTGTTTTTTTTTTTTTTTTTTCACATATTGCTGTAAAATGGTAGTCTTTCTGAATGTGATGATGTGATGCCTTCACTGAAATGAGAGTATTGGGAGTAATGGAGTAACACCACTTGCCATTTCATCTCGGGATGATAAAGGGACAAAGGAGATGTTGAGATTCTCAGATTAGAGTTTTTATATAGAAGGTAAATCACTTTACTGGGTCAGTTACCTACCCATGTGTGAGATATAACTTGGTTCTACTGAGTGCCAATCAGTTTATAATATTTTCAGATTACCCAAAGCCTGAAAAATTTTTGTTTCCTTAATCTATGTTTAGGAGCTCTGGTAGCATAGTGGCTAAGGCACTTGACTGCTAACCAGAAGGCTGGCAGTTCAAACCCACCAGCCACTCCTCGGAAGGAAGGTTGGGCATTCCTACTTCCGTAGTGATCCTGCCTTGGAAACCCAAGGAGGGGTCGCTATGAGTCAAGGCTGTCTCGATGGCAAACAACAACAGCAATCTATGTTTAAAGTGATAGCTTAGCAATTCCTACCTCCTTCTAATTGTCCCAGGTCAGAAGATCAAAAGAACATGAAGACTTCCTACAGCTCACAGCCTCAACTATAATTTCCATAAACTTGCCCTAAGAATAGGAACTCTGGTAGCATAGTGTCTAAGGCACTTGCCTGCTAACCAGACGGCTGGTGGTTCAAACCAATCAGCCACTCCTCGGAAGGAAGGTTGGGCAATCTACTTCCATAGTGATACTGCCTCGGAAACCCAAGGAGGGGTCACTATGAGTCAAATCTGACTCAACAGCACCTAACAACAACAGCCCTAAGAATGAAGTAGAATGGGGAAGTGCAGAAACTTACAGCCAGAAGAGATGGAGTCTGAAAAGTGTTACACAGAACCTAACATTCTGTAGAACAGGATGTCGGCTGAATATTAGTTTTCTAGGAGCTCTGGTAGCATAGTGGCTAAAGCACTTGACTGCTAACCAGAAGGCTGGCGGTTCAAACCCACCAGTCACTCCTCGGAAGGAAGGTTGGGCAATCCTACTTCCGTAGTGATACTGCCTCGGAAACCCAAGGAGGGGTCGCTATGAGTTGGGGCCGACTCAACGGCACATAACAACAACAACAACAAAATTGCTCTGTAACAAATTATCATGAACTTAATGGCTTAAAACAAGACCCATTTATTAGTTCAAAGTTCTGTAGGTCAGCGGTCTAGCGTGGCACAACTGGGTTCTCTGCTCAGGGTCTCAAAAGGCTGAGATCAAGGTATCAGCCAGACTGAGTTCTCATCTAGAAGCTCTGGGGGAAAATCCACTTTCAAGCTCATTCTTGTTGCAACAGTAGAACTGGAGTCTTGGTTTCCTTGCTGGTTGTCAGCATGGTGCTGCTTCCAGCTTCTAGCGACTATCCACATTCTTTGGCTTATGGCCCCTTGTCTTCAAAGCAGCAAGGACATGCTGAATCACTCTTGTGCTTCTAATCTCTGACTTTCCCTCTACATCAACCAGAGAACACTCTTGCCCTTAAACGACTCATGTGATTAGGTCAGGTCCACCTAAAAATCTCGATATTTTAAGTTTAACAGATTTGGGATCTTAATCATATCTCCAAAATCCCTTCACAGTAATACCTAGATTAGTGTTTGATTGACTCTCTGAGAGAAGGTGTGTGTACCGTAGGAACAGGGAATCTTGGGGACCATCTTAGAATTCTGCCTACCACAGGAGGAATATAGGTGGGACTCTAGACTCCACCATTTTCCTTCAGTCAGTGTGGTCTCATTTTGATGTGTTTTCTTTTTGGTGCCATGTAAAGCTTTTAATGAACAAACAGTTTTTTTTTTTAGTTTAAATAATGCCTTACTATACCATCTCCTGGGAGCTCTGGTAGCAGAGTGGCTAAGACACTTGATTGTTAACCAGAAGGCTGGTGGTTCAAACCCACCAGCCACTCCTCAGAAGGAAGATGGAGCAATCTACTTCTGTAGTGATACTGCCTTGGAAACCCAAGGAGGGGTCGCTATGAGTCAGGTCCAACTTGACGGCACATAACAACAACAATACTGTCACCCATGATGTATCTATGACCTACACTAACTTCCTTATCTTAGAGGTGAGGAGGCTGAAGCCTAAAGAGGTTATAAAGTACCAAGGTGGTTAGTGGTGGAGCTGGGACTGCACTCTGGGCCTTCTAACTCCCCGTCCAGTGCTTTTTCCTTAACACCACACTGCTCTACCCTGAGAAAGCTTCCTTAATAATTTCTCTCTGCTTTCCCTTAGGCTCAGTCTAATTCAAACCAGCATGAATACTGATGCCTGAGCTGACATGCCATGAGGAGT
Source organism: Orycteropus afer afer (assembly GCF_000298275.1). Taxonomy (NCBI): domain Eukaryota; kingdom Metazoa; phylum Chordata; class Mammalia; order Tubulidentata; family Orycteropodidae; genus Orycteropus; species Orycteropus afer. The sequence goes on from NW_006921709.1 coordinate 6,028,892, forward strand.
ACTTCCTGACATTTTCAGGAGAGGTGATTAATTTCCTGAAAGGAGATAGGTATTCCAGAACGCTTACTTGCTTCTTTGCTCCCCTCAGGATTTGTTTTCCTGTTCTGAGTCTCTCCTTGTGCAAAGTGAATGAATGCTCCCTGTACAGCTCAGTTAATGCCACCAGCTGAACAGCTGATTTGCAAGGCAAGGAATATAAGAGGACATAGTGTTCTGTGATCTTCCTCTGAGTTCAAACTTTGTCATATGCATGACAGTGACAGTACCATCAAGTCGCCATTAATACATCCCTACTGATCTCAACTCCCCAAGCATCAATCACTCAATTGTTCCATTGGTTAAAATACATCATTAACTCTTCTCTTGGAGGAAACAATGAAGGTGACCCACACAGGCAGCTTGAGAACATACGTCTTCTCCAACGTCTGCATTCTCATCATCACTCTCAAGTTCATAGTGTTGCTATTTTTTTCCCATTAAAATATATGACCCAAAAGTGTCATAAAAATGGACAATCAACTGTAACTATTGTTATAGGAAGATCAGGTAAAGGCTATGAAGCCTCATAGCAAAGACAATGTCTTTCAGAGTTTGGGGGTTCCAACCCATAGCAAGAAATATACTTAAATTTACATTAAATATGCTTAAATTAATATACATTAAACTTAGTACATTATTCTTATGGGAAAGACAGTGGTGTAATTGATTAATTATGGGTCCATATCTTACTTTTGAACAAGTTAGCATGATTCTCCCTGGGCGATGCAAATGTTTCACACCTTTGGCTGCTAACCTGAAGACTGGAGATTCAAGTCTCCCCAGAGGTGCCTCGGAAAAAAGGCCTGGTGACCTACTTCCAAAAAAATCAGCCATTGAAAACCCTACGGAGCATATTTCTTCTTGGACACACGTGGAGTCCACGAGTTGGAGTTGCTATGAGTTGAAGTCAGCTTGACTGACTGGTTGTACACATAAATAAATAAAATGGAAACCAAAGTTTCACAAAATAACACTTGTCCTTACTATTATTATTTTCTATTCTAGACAATTTTTTAAAATGCTGTTTGAAATTTATTAAGGACTGTGACCTGGTCAGAAAAATGGCTCCTGGATCTTGTAGGGCTAGTGATTAGTTACTGCTAATCCACAGTTACCATATCACATTGAACATTGGATATGGGTCCTAAACATTAATTTTGTGCTGAGAAGGGAGAGTAGAAGCCAAGACTTGGGTTCTAGAGCTCTGATTCAATTCGGCTTTTATGTATAATTCATTCAATTGTTGGACAAATATCTATTGAACATTACTATATTCAAGTGATGGGCAAAATTAATTCATCGATAACTATAGTTTCAGAGACAGCTCTGAATTGCACACTATTTTAATTAGTCTTCTTTATGATCCCTGAAAAAGTGGTTTATTTTCATTGAGTTTTATCAGTGAGAAAACTAAGGCTCAGAAAGTTTAAATGACCTGGCCAAGATGACATGGTGTTAGAACCTGTCTGTGAGAGAACAGAGCCCACATTCCCTTCCACAATCTGGTACCTTGGAAACCATCCAACACACGCACACAAACCATACATACAAAACAGTTGGCTGCTGGTTTTCAGTTTAAGATTTTGCATTCTGGTACCCCTGCAAATATTTTAGTAAGACTGGCCTCTGGAAGAAGTGTCTGTTTCTGTCCTCCAGCTTCCAGCATTCCAGGGACTACCTGAGCAGAATTAATCAGTCACACGGAGAAAGGCTGTGAGGGATGATGGAGCACAGAGTTTAGCTGGTTTCTGGACTCCTCCTCCCCCCTCCCCATCTCCCAGTGGCCTCCTAACCTCTAGTCCAGAGTTTGGAGCTGGAAGGAGGTGCTGGTAAATTATTGCAAGAAAGGAGATGAGGGGTGCAGGGGCTACATTGTGTAGAGAAAGCAATAGGTCAAGTAGGCTGGGACGCCCCAGTTCTCACCTTCTGATTTCTACCTCTCTCAGATGTCTTGAACACTACAGCAACTTTTTTTTTTAATTGTGGCCATTTATTATCCAATTAATAGCATCCAATTTGTGCTACTTATCATTTTACAAGGAACTCTGGTGACAAAGTGGTTAAAGCATTCCGATGCTAATCAGAAGGTCAGTGTTTGGTCTTTAGGATAAAGATGTGGCAGTCTGCTTTCCTGAAGAGTCATAGCCTTGGAAACCTGACAGGGCAGTTCTCCTCTGTCCTGTAAGGTCACTATGAGTCAGAATGACTCGATGGCAGTGAGTTTGGATCACTTTACAGAACTATCTCTTTGATTTTTCCTTCTTACAAAGTACCTTCTCATTTATCTTTAAGCCTGCTAAGGCACAGGCTCTGGCTAAGGCACAGGCTCTGGTAGTGTAGTGCCTAAGGCACTTGACTGCTAACCAGAAAGCTGATGGTTCAAACCCACCAGCCACTCCTCGGAAGGAAGGTTGGGCAATCTACTTCCGCAGTGATTGTTGTTGTTGTTATGTGCCGTCGAGTCAAACCCGACTCATAGTGACCCCTCCTTGGGTTTCTGAGGCAGTATCACTACGGAAGTAGGATTGCCCAACCTTCCTTCTGAGGAGTGGCTGGTGGGTTTGAACCGCCAGCCGTCTGGTTAACAGGCAAGTGTCTTAGCCACTATGCTACCAGAGCTCCTTATTGGAAATTCAAGGAGGGGTCACTATGAGTCGGGTCTGACTCGACAGCACGTAACAACAACAACAATAGGCACAGGCATGTAGAGGGAGGACTACTAGTCTGGGGACTGTTGTTTAAAAGTTGTTTGACTTTCTCTTTCTGATACTGTCTCTCTTTATGTAAAATGGGAATAAGTTTAACCACTCTCTTCATCCCACAGTGTTTTTAGATAATGATGCAGAAGCATTTTTGCAAAATATGGAAAGGAGGAAGATACTTTCCATCCGCAGCTCAAGGGATCAAAAATTATTAGCTTAGTTTCATGGCTATTTAAAACAAAGATTCCGTTAGTGGGCTGAGGTGCAGGAAAGCCTATGCAATGTAGGAAAGCTCTAAAACAAGACTCTAATTAAGTCACTGCATGCAGGTCTATCAGCAGACAGTGCCAGAATAAACTATGGCTGAAAAACAAACAACAAAAAAGACAAACCTCAGTGCCATTGAATCAATTCTAACACATAGCGACCCCCTTTGGGTTTCTGAGGCAGTAAATCTTCTCGGAAGTAGATTGCCCAGTCTTCCTTCCATGGAATAAAACTATTGCTGTTGTAGTTATGTGTCGTGGAGTCAGACCCAACTCATAGCGACCCCTCCTTGGGTTTCTGAGGCTGTATCACTATAGAAGTAGATTGCCCAACCTTCCTTCCAAGGAGTTCTGCTAAAATTGTGAGTATTCCCTTTTGCCAACCGGACTAGTATGGCTGGAACCCAGTGCATGAGAAAGGAAGTGGTGTGAGTTGAAGTGGAAACTATGGGCAGAAGGCTCATCTTGCAGGGCCTTGGGTAGACCATGGGAAGAAAATGGGGACTTTTCCAGTGTAAGTGGTGTCACTAAATAAAGTAAACAGGTGTTTATTTCCTGGCAAGAATGCAAGTTGAGGGGCATGGACTTGAAGGGCACACTGCCTCCTCTGTGTAAGAAGCCTTGTCCAGGTTGACAGAGCTGATGTATCAGCACTAAGGCTACCAGATGCTTGATAACACACCTCTCATTCTCCTGCTACCACTCCTACAGAGGGAGTACACAGGGGCAAAGAGGGGCTGGACACCTATGCCCAGAGTCTCTGCACTGTAAGTCTTCTCCTTTTACTACCTCATGTCCTGAGACTGCTGTAGATCTGCTTCCCACTCAAGGGGAAGAGATGGAAGAGGAAACTTAACCATATTTCCAACTATTCCTAGTTCTCAGGAGTTCTGGTAGCGTAGTGCCTAAGGCGCTTGACTGCTAACCAATAGGCTGGCAGTTCAAACCCACCAGCCACTCCTTGGAAGGAAGGTTGGGCAATCTACTTCCATAGTGATACTGCCTGGGAAACCCAAGGAGGGGTCACTGTGAGTTAGGTGTGACTCGAGGGCACACAACAACAACAACATTCCTAGTTCTCAAAGTAAATGAGAAATCCCCAGTTGTAGACTGAATAGTAAGGAACTCTGGAGTTCAGTGGTTAAAGCATGTGACTGCTAACCAAAACGTTGGTGGATTGAACCCATCAGCCACTCTGTGGAACAAAGATGACTCAATCTGCTTCTGTAAAGATTTATTGCCTTGGAAACACAGTGGAGTAGCTATGAGTTGGAATCAATTTGATGGTGGTGAGGTTTTTTTGGGGGGAGGAGACTGAATAATGACTCTTCCCCTTACCCTGGGAAAGATGTCCATGTTCTGATTCACCCTGAAATCTGTGAATTTGTTACCTTCTGGTAGCATAGTGGCTAAGGCACTTGACTGCTAACCAGAAGACTGGCAGTTCAAACCTACTAGCCACTCCTCGGAAGGAAGAGGGGCAATCTACTTCCGTAGTGATACTGCCTCGGAAACCCAAGGAGGGGTCGCTATGAGTCAGGGCCGACTCGATGGCACATAACAACAACAACATAGAAAAAGGGACTTTGTAGATGTGATTAAATTAAGGATCTTGAAATGAGGCGATTATCTTGGATTATCCAGGTGGGACCTAAATGTGATCACAAAGATCCTTATAAGATAGAGGCAAGAAGGTCAAAGGAGGAAGTAGGAGATGTTGAAGAATGAAGGGAAAAGTAGGGATGATGCCAGGAAGGGGTCCTGAGCCAAGGAATGTAGGCAACCTCTGGAAGCTAGAAAATACAAGGAAACAGATTGTCCCCTACATCCTCCAGAAGGACCAGGCCTGATGACACCTTGACTTTAGCCCAGCGAATCTGATTTCAGAAGTTTGGCCTCTAAAACTGTAAGAGAATAAATTTATGCTTTTTTTTTTTTTTTTTTTAAGCCAGCAAGTTGATGGTAGTTTGTTATGGCAGCAATAAGAAACTAATACATTCCCTTTTCTTCCCCTTTCCTCGTACTTTCCAATGGCTAAAATTTAAATTCTTTCACGCCAGTCTCTTGGGAATAAGAGTGTGGGCATTGAAGCCTCATGGAACTGGTTCCATTCTTAGCCCAACTGTGTTCGAGTGGCATTGGGTAAGTCACTGACCCTCACTCTCTGCATTTCTAAAATAAAGAAGATAATAATACTTACCTTGCAGGTGGTTACAAGGTTTAAAGACAATGTACAGGCATACTCTGTTTTATTGTGCTTCACAGATATGATGTTTTCTACAGATTGAAGGTTTCTGGCAAACCTGTGTCGAATAAGTCTTTTGGCACCATTTTTCCAACAGCATGTGCTTACTTCATATTTCTGTATCACTTTTTGGTAATTCTCACAATATTTCCAACTTTTTTATAATGCTATTGCACACTTACTTCATGCATAGAGACCATATAGGACAGAATACAACTGCCTCACAGGGTTTCCAATGCTGTAAATCTTTACGGAAGCAGACTGTCTTACCATTCTCCTATGGTGGGTTAAAACTACCAACCTTTTGATTAGCACCCAAATAAGTTAACCCCTGTACCACCAGAGCTCCTAGTAGGTCACTATAAGTTGGAATCAATTTGATGGCCACGGATTTTTTGCATACTTGATAGACTACTCAAAACTCAAAACCAAATTCACTGCCATTGAATGGATTCTGACTCATAGTGACCCCCATTGGGTTTCTAGGGCTGTAAATCTTTACAGAAGCAGACTGCCCCATCTTTCTTCCATGGAGTTGCTAGTGGGTTCAACATGCTGACCTTTTGGTTATCAGCCAAATGCCTTAACCACTACACCACCAGAGCTCCTTTAATAGACTACAGTATAGTGTAAACATAACTTTTACATACACTGGGAAACAAAAAAATTCATGTGATTCACTTCATTTTGGTGGTCTGGAACTGAACCTCTAATACCTCTGAGGTACTCCTGTACATAAAGCATTTAGCATGTTACCTGCCACATAATTACCACTCACACACATGGTATTGGGAAAATCCAGGGATTCACAGTCTCTGTTGCCAGAGTCTGGGAATCTTAGACCTGAGACTGTGGTGGGCTGTATCCTTGGGGGAGGGGGAAGTCCAGGGTAAAGGCTTGTATTTGGTCTATGAGCATAGTGAGCTACTTTTACCATACAGTGCCATGCGGACCCCAAGCTCCCTACTAGGAAGGAGATCATTCCATCCATCCTTGTCCTTGCTGAGCCCAGCATGGACACACCATGGCTCTTGTCATTGTATCAGTCCATGAACTATGAGAAGGGGAAGATGAGGGAAGGACCCTGGTGTGGGTGGAAACCAAAGCCACTGATGTACTATAGTGAGGTTTCAGTTGTCTGCACTACTGCCCACATAGTGCCCTCTTCTCTGAGAACATGAAATTATTTGTAGGATGGGAACTCTGTGTTCCTAGCTTTGGGATGTGAATCTGATAGGCTTTTGTGGTTATAGGAGCTGTGGCAGTTGGGCATATCCAAAAGGAAACTTCCATTGAAACAGCTGTTACTCTTGAGGCAATATTTTGCAAAACAAAAAAAACAAACACTCTGTGAATGTCACCTAAGGAATTGACTTAAAATAAGCTTCATGTCCAGGAACTATCACCTGTCAGAAAAACAAGTGCCATATAAGGAGTTCCATTAACCAGACTGGGCAGGCAGGCGCTAAGACACGCCTTTTCTGTGATATGACTCATATCTAGGCGGGAGCTCAATTGAAAACAAGACCAGCTTGTTCTGTTCTACTAGCCTAAGGCTTTAGAAAAGGGAATGCTTTTCTTCAGAAAGACCTTCTCCAACTCTCCAGGGATAGTTTTGCTAATCCCTTCAATGGTCAATGTAAATTCTTCCTCCGAATGCAATGTTCCCAACAAGCCTGTAGTTGGATTGGAAACGCTAGCACTGCAGTCCTAGAATCACAGAGTTGGGAATGTCCTTGGAGTCCATAAACTTATATAATTTCACACATGAGGAAATTGTACCCATTTGGGTGACTTGCCCAAGGTTACACAGACAGTTAGTGAAAGATCAAAGGTTTGTGCTCTCACCCTGCAGCATGCTGAGCCATGACTTTGGACCCTTTAGGCTAAAATATAATGGTGTTCAGTTGATCTGATTAGCCAACCATCCCCTAGCAGACAGCAGGCCCAAAGAGCTGAATATATATTTTGAAGCTGGAAGAGTTTGGGAGGAGAGCATTGCTATAGGATTTAGGAGCCTACAAGAGCCTGAACCAAACAATATCTTGTCCTGAGTTTGTTGGGTGGTTGTCCTAATTCTCAGACCATTTTCTATTCTAATTACTAGTGGATTGGGTGCATTCCAGAGCTTCAAAATCACAGGCACAGATTCTAGACTTACCAAAATTTTCAGGGGAGGAAAGATCTTAGGTACTATTTAGTCCAGCTGCCTCATTTTTTACAGATGGTGACACATGGAGGCTCTAAAGAGATTAAGTAATTTGTCTACAGCAGGGTTACCCAATAGAACTTTCTGCAATATTGGAAATATCTATATCTATATGATCCAATATGGCAACCATTCTACTCAGGAATCCTTGGTGATGAAAAAGGTTAATGAATTTGGTGGTAACCAAAAAGTTGGAGGTTTGAGTATAGCCAGAGATGCCTCAGAAGAAAGGTCTAAATCTACTGTACAATCAGCCATTGAAAATTTTATGGTCATCATTATTAAAAAAAAAAAAAAAAGAAAAAGAAAATCCTGTGGCATTCTAAACAAGGTTGCCATGAGTTGAAACTGACTCAACAGCAACTGTTTTTGTTTTGATCTAGTGCTACCGAGTAACTAAATATTTTACTATATTTAATTTTAATTCATTTAAACAGTCGTCTGTGACTAGTGACTATCATATTGAACTATGTGGGTCTAAGGTCACAGAGCAATCAAGGGATGAAATACTGTATCTTTTTGATCTGAAACCCTTTTCTCTTTCCACCACCCCATACAGATGCTCTAGATTGAGGTACACTTTTTCTGTGGGACCGAAGACTTCTATTGCCTGGTCCCTGGAGAAAGCTTCCAGGTGGGCAATAGTAGCTAGAAGTGTCCCATGATGTCCCTTAGAGGGTGAGGAAGAAAGTACTTCTTCCTCTTATCGGAAAGCTTGAAGTTCTCCCAGGGTGAAAGGGGGGAGTATAGAAACCCACTCATTCTTTCTTTTTTAAGCAAATATTGAGTGTCAGCTATGTGCCAGGCATATGCTAGCCATTGGGAATTATACTATTACACCTTAGATTCAAGCTGGAGAAGACATCTAGGGTGGGTTAGTGAATTACAACCATGTGTTCATGGTTGCTAGAGATTCAATGATGAACAAGATAAATATGGTCCTTATCCTCATGGGGCCACACAGTCCAGTGGAAAAGACAGTTAAGAAAGTAAGCAAAGGATCCTTGTTGTTGTTGTTGTTGTTATGTGCCGTCGAGTCGGCCCCGACTCATAGCGACCCCTCCTTGGGTTTCCGAGGCAGTATCACTACAGAAGTAGGATTGCCCAACCTTCCTTCCGAGAAAGGATCCTTGGGTGGTGCAAATTTAAGCTCTTGGTTACCAACTGGAAGTTGGCAGGTCAAACTCTACCCAGAGAGGCACCCTGGAAGAAAAGTCTGTCAATCTGCTTCTAGAAGGTCACAGATATGAAAATCCTATGAAGTACAATTCTACTCTGCAACACAGGGAGTTACAATGACAGTGGGGATGGGGGGGAAGCAAACAAAGAAATAATTACAAATAATGATCAAAGCTCTGAAGGAAATAAGCTGGATGCTATGATAGAGGATATTAAGTGTGTATAGCACCTCCTTTTGGAGAGAGGACCAGGAAAATCCCTCTCAGCAAGTGTCATTTAATCCACAATGTGCAGGTGAGAAGAATCCAGGCTAGTAAGAGCATAGAAAAGAGAATTTCAGCAGAAGGGAGAACATGGCAAAGAGGCCGAGACAGGAAAGAGGTTAGCATGTTGGAGGTGCTGGCAGCTAGCTGTGTGCCTGGAGCAGGGAGAATGAGGAGGAAGGACATACGAGACAAAACCAGAAAGGTAGGCACAGGCCATATGATGGAGGCTCTGGTAGTGGAAGTTTGACTTTATAGTTAAAGCAAAGGTCAGTAGTATGAAACTGAAAACAGAGCTTAAGGGGAGTGAGGATTGAGAGAAGACCATTGAACTCAGCAATGAGGACATGATGAGTGATCTTCAAGAGAGTGCCAGGTGGGTGGCTGAAGTTGGATTGCAGCACTGAGAGATTTGAAGTAACTGTAAACTCTAACCAAACGCACTGCTGCTGGGTTGATTCCAATTCATAGTGACCCCCATTGGGTGTCCAAGGTGGTAAATCTTTACAGAAGTAGATTGTCCCATCTTTCGTCAATGGAGCGGCTGGTGGGTTCAAAACACTGACATTTTGGTTTGCAGCCAAATGCCTTAATCATTACACTAGACCCTTTCTTTGAGAAGTCTGATGATAAATGGAGTGAGGAGGATCCCACCTAAGATCACATTTATTTCAGACACTTAGGTAGTCATGCTGACAGTCACAAACCAAGTCACAACATAGTATTTGCTTTTATCAGTGTAGCTGAAGTCATAAAGGAGAAATGGAGCACCCTGCCCCTGCTCAAAGCTGTTTCTGGATTTCCCAGGAGGGCCAAGGAGAAGGCCAGCATTCCTGACTGTAGAAAGACTAGGGCAGAAGCCACTAGCAGAATCAGGGTTGGCCTAATTTCTGGTTGAGTGGCTGACATTTGGAGCTACTAGGTGGTAGTCAGGCCCCTGGGCTTTGGAGCTGTGTTAGGAAAGCCAGCGAGGGAACGGGCTGTGCGATCCCACTGCCTCTTCATGCAGTGTACTTGACTCATGGGTGCTGACAATTGCAGTGTAATTTTAATTATACCCGGCAGTGTTTCATAATACCTCCTGTCAACCTATATTTTGTAAAAAGCCCTGAAGTTTTAATAGTTGGCTGCTTCAAGAAAGCTCTTAGCTTTTAAACCCTTACTGAAGGAGGCTGAGTGAAATCTGGGTTATAATTATAAGGGCTGAGAGCCTGAGAATACTATAAATGCCAAATAAAAAAGAAACTCACTAACACCCAGTGCTCAGGGAGAAGTGCTGATTCAATCTTATACCTGCTGTCCTCTGTCTTTGACTCTCCTGGGGACAAAGGACAGGGGCTAGGTGCCTTGTTGTGATGGTCTTTTGAAGAAGAAGAGAAAAAAAATTGCCTTTCTTGCCTCTCCTTCAGGGGCCAAGTTTATATGCTGGGGTTTCTGAGTCAAACTTTGGGAGAAATCAGTGAAGAATGGAGGTTGGAGAACCAGCATTTGTGTGCCCTGGTGCACCTAGGTTGGTGCTTTGTAAGCCTCCCCAAGCATCACCAGGATCACACCAGTGTTTTCAGTAACACCTTTGCCCTGACCTCACCTCTAGACCACATATATCACGATCTCTACTATGGGGTTCATGCTTCAGAATTATTTTAAAAAATATGTTGTTGTTGTTAGGTACCACTGAGTCATCTCCAACTCATAGTGACCCTATGCACAGCAAAATGAAACACTGCCTGGTCCTCTGCCAGCCTCATGATCCTTGCTATACCTGAGTCCATTGTTGCAGCCACTATGTCAATCCATTTTGTTGAAGGCCCTCTCCTTCTTCATTGACCTCCACTTTACCAACCATGATATCCTTCTCCAGGGATTGGTTCCTTCTGACAACATGACCAAGGTAGGTGAGACCAAGTCTGTCCATTCTCGCTTCCAAGGAGTATTCCAGCTGCACTCCTTCCAGGACAGATTTGTTAGTTCTTTTAGCAGACGATGGTACTCTAAGCATTCTTCTCCAAAGCCACAATTCAAAAGCATCAACTCTCCTTCGGTCTTCCTTATTCATTGTTCCTGCTCTCACATGCACAAGAGGCAATTGAAAATACCATGACTTGGGTTAAGCACACCTTAGTCTTCATGGAGACGTCTTTGCTCTTCATCACTTGAAAGAGGTCTCTTGCAGCAGATTTTCCCAAAGCAATACATCATCTGTTGTCTTGACTGCTGCTTCAGTTGGTGTTGACTGTAGAACCAAGTAGTATGAAGTCCTTGACAACTTCAATCTTTTCTCCATCCACCATGAAGCTGTTTATTGAACCAGTTGTGAGAATTTTTGTTTTCTTTATATTGAGGTATAATCCATACTGCAGACTGCAGTCTTTAATCTTTATCAGTAAGGGCTTCAAGTCATCCTCACTTTCAGCAAACAAAGTTGTGTCATCTGCATATCACAGGTGGTTAATGAGTTAGTATCCAATTCTGATGCCACATTCTTCTTCATATAATCCAGCTTCTCTGATTATTTGCTCAGCATACAAGTTGAATCAGTATGGTGAAAAGATACAACTTTGACACACTCCCTTCTTGATTTTGAACCATGCAGTATGCCTGTGTTCTGTTTGAACAACAGCTTCCTGATCTATGTACAAGTTCTTCATGAGTACAATCAACTGTTCTGGAATTCCAGTTCTTCTCAATGTTACCCATAATTTGTTATGATCCACAAATTGAATTCTTTTTCATAGTCAGTAAAACATGAGTAAACATCTTTCTGGTATTCTTTGTTTTCAGGTAAGATGCATCTGACATCAGCAATGATATCCCTCTTTCCAGGTCCTCTTCTGAATCCAGCTTGCATTTCTGGAAGTTCTCTGTCAATATACTGCTGTAGCCATTTTTGAATTATCTTCAGCAAGATTTTATTTGCATGAGATATTAATGATATTGTTTGGTGATTTCCACATTCTGCGGGATCACCTTTCTTTGGAATGGGTACAAATATGGCTCTTTTCCAGCCAGTTTGCCAGGTAGCTGTCTTCCCAATCTCTTGGCATAGCCAAGTGAGTGTCTCCAGCAGGGCATCCATATGTTGAAACATCTCAATGGGTATTCTATCAATTCCTGGAGCCTTGTTCTTTGACAATTCCTTCAGTGCAGCTTTGACTTCTTCCTTCAATACTGTTGGTTCTTGATCATATGCCACCTCCTGAAATGGATGAACATTGACCAATTCTTTTTGGGACAGTGACTCTGTGTATTCTTTCCATCTTCTGTTGACGCTTCCTGCATCATTCAATATTCTGTCCATAGAATCTTTCAGTATTACAACTTGAGGCTTAAATTTTTTCCTCCGTTCTTTAAGCTTGAGAAATGCCAAGTGTGTTCTTCTCTTTTGGTTTTCTAACTCCAGGTTTTTGCACATTTTATTATAGTGGGGTTCAGGGGCTGCTTTTTTACTTGGAGGTGATTATGTATTAAGGCCAGGGCTTAGGTAAGTGAGCCTGGGGCTCAGGGGCTGCTTTTCACTTGGGGGCAGCTCTAGTTTAAGGCCGGACCCAAGGTATACAGGCACAGAGGGGTTAGGAACAACTAAGGGAGATGAACTTGTCTGTCAGTTTGTTGTCCTTGGTGGGTTAAGTGTTACGGTGAGGCTGGAGGCTATGCCACCAGTGTTGCAAAATGCCAGCAGGGTTACCCATGGTGGACAGGTTTCAGCGGAGCTTCTGTGCTAAGACAGACTCGGAAGAAAGAAAAGGACATCCACTTCTGTGCTTTACTTTCTATCACCTGAATTATTTTATGACTCCAGAGGTGCAGATGCTAGCTTGCAGGCTTTTAGCTGGTAGAGATGCAAATAATTTCTGTTCAATAGAACAGAAAAGCCAGAAGTTTACAGTTTATGGCCCTGTTGGACATGTTTTTTTCCAACTTCTGTTTTGTATCCAACTCAGCAATTTTATCCTAATGGTAACTATAAATACCCAGCTTCACAAATACTCATTGGATAAAATATTTGACACGTGTTCATTTTATATTTGCATGAGAGTCATGCTTTTAGTATTTTGAGAATTACACTTTAACAATAATGATAAGACCTGCTTATATGCAGTTTTTCCTCAGCTTGAGACTTTGGCTATATCAGCTTAAGGGAAATGTGATCTAGGTATCACATTATAGGTCTATGCTTCATGTTCGAGCATACATGGGAAGTAACAGAGAGATTTGTAAAGATAGGAGGATTTGTACATTGATTATAAATTACAATTATACTTCTCACTCTCTTCTTTGACTCCAAAAAGATTTTACTCATATTGTAACATAACAGTTGTCATGTATATTATAGTTAGATAGTTATGTGTTGGCCTCTTGCATTAGATGTGAGGAGAGTAATTGTGTTTCATATACCTTACATTCCCAAAATCTAGCACAAAATTCAACATCCAGAGGGGGAAAAAAATCTAATTGAAATGAACAAAACTTTTGAGGTCCTTGCTACTCAGAAGGTAGTCCATGGACCAGAAATATCATCAGCAGATGTAGAATCTCAGGCCTCACCCCTGATTTACTGAATGGAATTAGCATTTCAATAAGATCGCCAGGTGATTCTCTGCTCTGCTCCAGGCCATGGTCAGTTTGGGGGTGATAGCTCTGCTATTAGTGGTAAATGAGATTCAGGCAAAGAAAGTTGAGTGGTTTATTCCCAACTTTACAGAAGTTCAGTGATGAACACAAAATGGAAACCCTGTCCTCAAGTGTGTTGTTTCTGAGCTCAAAGTAGGACAGATTGGGCTTCTCAGGGTGGAATTCCAAATGGGTCAATAAAATCTGTGACTCTTGGAGGGGAGAACCACTAAGCTTGGCTTGGCAAGTGGAGTGATGTATTCTTTGATTATATCCTCTGCAACTTAAGGCTTCCCTGGTCTGCTTGTTTCTAACTACCCAAGAGCTTTACTCAAAAAAGGGCTCTTATTCAACTTCTTTGGCTCCAATCCCAAAGCAACTGAAAGCTCAGCTTATCCTTTTGTGGAACCATGATAGTTTAACCATAAAATTTAAGTCTCTGTTTGTCACATCCAAGGCTTAAATTGTCAGGAATATTTCCCCAATATCTTTTAATGAAAGCTGGGAAATGAATAAGGAAGACCAAAGAAGAATTGATGTCTTTGAATTGTGGTGTTTCCAAAGAACACTGAAAATACTATTGAATGCCAGGAGGATGAACAAGTCTACCTTAGAAGAAGTTCAGCTGGAATGCTTCTTTAGAAGCAAGCATGTCTAGACTTCGTCTCATCTACTTTGGTCAGGTGGTCAGAAGGGACCAGTCCCTGGAGAAGGATATCATGCTTGGTAAATTGGAGGGTCAGCAAAAATATGGAAGACCCTCAATGAGATGGATTGATACAATGGCTGCAAGGATGGGCTTAGGCATAGCAATGATTGCAAGGATGGTGCAGGCCCAGGCAATATTTCGTTATGTTTTACAAAGGGTCGCTATGGGTTGGAGTCGACTTGATGGCACCTAACAACAACAACAACACCTTTAATGAGAGAGCCAAAGAGAAGGAAAAAAGACAAGCAAAAATTCTGGGGACAGCCTCAGATATATAATCTTTAAAAGGAGAAGAGGCTGGCTGAAATACATAATACTTTGCAGAAAATAATCTAAAGTGACAGAACAGAGATCTTCAAAAAATATTTGCAAAGACATTTAATTTCAGTTTCTTATCAGAAAATAAGGAGCTTTGGTGGTGCAGTGCCTTAAGCATTTGATTGCTAACCAGAAAGTTGGTGGTTCAAACCTACCAGCCAGTCAGCAGAAGGATGAGGCAATCTATTTCCGTAAAAATTTACTGTTTAGGGAACTCAGTGGGAATTGACCCGATTTTTCAAGTGTTCTTAGTAAATCCACAGGCCTAACTAGAAAAATAATGAGGGTTTTATCTTCTCTTCCAACAAAAAGGTTGAACAATTCAGCCTACTCAATAAGTATCTGCACAGTGGAGTCTCATAGGGAGCCCTCTGGACCATCTAACCCAGGGTGTACAACCCAAATGCCTTCAGAGACTGATCAAGTGAAGCAAATGTGAGAAGCCGTTCAGCTGGTTGAGATTTGGGGCAATTAGGACTGTGGGAACTGCAAAGTACATGCTTAGAAAAGTCATTTACATTCACATTTTTATAAACAGCCTTGGCCAAATGAAACACATCTGTGGACCTAGTTTGATCTACTTCATTGTATTTCCCTCAATTTGTTTTGATTTCATTTCTGTGTATTCCATCAGGTCAACATGTATAGCCATTGATTGTGTTATTGAAGAAATATATTTCCAGTGAACAAGTTGTTGGTCTTGCAGAATTCTGTCATGCTATCTTTGTTATTGTTTCTACCACCAAGACTGTATTTCCAACTACAGACCCTTCTTTGGAGATGAATCAATGAAATGGATTGACACAATAGCTGAAATGGACTGAAACATACCAACAATCAGGAAGATGAGGTTGGACAGAGCAATTTTCATTCTGTTATGCATAAAGTTGCCAATTCAATAGCAACTAACAATAATAATATTATACTTCAGAAATCTGAGGCCCAGAGAAGCTATATTTTCTACTGATGACCACATAATTACTATAGCTTATCCATAGAAACAAATATTCAAAGTACAATAGCTCCTCTTATGCAAGGGACATTCAAACTACTTATATACACAATGCATGTGTGTGTGTAATATACCAGATTCAGTTATAATAAATGGTCATTTGGAGAACATCCAGTTGCTAGGAGCCAAAAGCAACGATTCTAAACCACACTGGGCATCACAGCAAGAGAGTAAAACTAACCAAACCAGCAGCCATTTCCATTCATCTGGCACACAATTTTACAAGGCTATAAATAATAGTATTTACAGTCTTTGTATGTTTTTGATATCGTAATAAAAATCAGTATGTTTTAAGAAAAAGACCCCTGGGTTTAAATTTAGTTGGTAGATTACTTAGAAAAAAATCACGTTTGACTTCCCTCAAGCTTGAGTTGAACAGAATGCACAGGCCTCACTGTATCTAGCTTCCTGCTCAGTTATGAGTGGAGTCCCTCCTGTGCCAGTTTTCTTCAGGTCGTTTCAGTCAATACCGATTGCTCTTCTGTGAGAAGGTAGAGAAAACAGGTAAGCAGGAAAACCAGTCAGAGCCTTTTGGAGTCAGCCTTACACAGAATTACCTTCATTCAGTGGGCACACGAGTCTTCTGTGTAGTGTTTTTCTACAATATGGTTTATTACCTTCTATGTGCTGGCCACTTTCTGTGCATTTTAAATTAAATATTAATACTACTGGCATTCCCATTATACAGATGAGGAAATAAAGTTTAGAGAGCTTAAATAACTTGCACACAGAGTGGATTTGAGAAGTAAACCCAGAACTGGCTCTCTCCACAACCCCAGCTTTTAGACACTAAGCTATCCTTCATACTCTGGGTCACGTGTCCAAGAGCAAACTTGACTGATGTGGTCTTTTTCTGTTTGTTTGCTTGCTTGCTTGTGTCCACACTTTCTGTCAATAGAGCTATTATCCATGGATGAGTCAGAACAGCAGTCTTTGGCTTTGAGCTCCTAATGCCAAGATGCTGACCTTGGTTCCAGTCATGGAAGACAGTTTGGGTGTGCTATTTACCAAGGTACCATGATTGAAAAGAAAAATTCAAAGTTTTATAAGCTCCACTAGTGAAACAGTAGAAATAGGTGTTCTGCAGCACTGGTATCTGGAAAGAAAATTCTCTAAAATCAAATCCCATTGTTCTACTGACCTCAGTTATAAAATCAGAGCCACATTTCCACAGGCTGGAACTGAGAAGTCCAGTTCTTGGTTCACTGGGTTGAAAACTTCTTGCATGAACTGGCCAAGTGACTTGGCCTGGCCCCATAAAGGCATAACTCAGAAAGTTATGCAGTCCTTTCTTGACCCTGGAATCTCCTTTTCAAGGCATCCATTCCCTCTTTTTCTTTGCTTTTCATTAATCTTTTCAGTGCCTCCAACAATACTTCAGGAGCTCTTAGCACTACTTCCCATTATTCCTGTTGGCCTGTTTTTTTTTTTTTTTTTATAATAAATTTGCGGAGTTGCAATATCACACTTGAACATCTAATCATCCAATGCAGATGCAGTCTATAGGGAAAATTTGGACACCAGACTTAATGCCTTGTTTCATGAATGTGTTGTTTTTGTTAGGTGATGTAGAGTTGGCTCTGACTCAATAGTGACCCTATGTACAACAGGATGAAATACTGCCCTGTCCTGCGCCAGCCTCACAGTCCTTGCTATATCTGAGTCCATTGTTGTAGCCACTGTGTCAATCCATCTCATTGAGGGCCTTCACTTTTTCATTGACCCTCTACTTTACCATGCATGATATCCTTCTCCAGGGAATGGTCATTCTGACAACATGACCAAAGTAGGTGAGATGAAGTCTGGCCATTCTGACGTCCAAGGAGAATTCTGGCTTCACTTCTTCAAAGACAGATTTGTTAGTTCTTCTGGTAGTCTATGGGACTTTTAGTATTCTTCACCAACACCACAACTCAAAAGCATCAACTCTTCTTTGGTCTTCATTGTCCAGTTTCACATGCATATGAGGTGACTACTGAAAATACAATGGTTTGGGTTAGGCATACCTTAGTCTTCAAACAGACATCTTTGTTCTTCATAAATATAGACATCTTCATGAATATAGTGATTTCAATACTTGTATATCAACTGTGACAAAAATATGTTTTTGAAGTAAATAGAAAATGTTGAATGATGAAATAAAATTGTTCATTCCATTGGTTGTATTCTCAGGTCACTTTGCTAACACAAACTTTTGGGGCCAACTTTCAGCATGTTCAAACCAAAAAACCAAACTCACTGTCCTTGAGTTGGTTCCAACTCATAGTGACCTTTCCATGAGTTTCCAAGGTGGTATCTCTACAGAAGTAGATTGCTTTCTCTTCCTTCCTAGGAGTGGCTGGTGTCTTTGAACCACCAGCCTTTTGGTGAACAGTCAAATGCCTTAGGAACTATGCCACCAGAACTCCCTTCAGCATGTTAGGTGGTGTAAAAAAACCTTAAAAGTAATCTAAATAATAAAATGATAGCAATCCAAGGATTTGAGGTGCCTTTTACTTGGTCTTTCTTGTCTCTGTAATTAAGTTTGGACACTTCCACTCTCTCCCTCATTCCTCCTCCCAAAAGGAAAAATGTACATATTTATATTTACGTATGTATTTTTAAGGGAAGGGTAAAAATTTTGTCCTTGCCTATTCTGCCTGGAAGGACAGTCATTAAAACAGAGGGACTCTATGGAGGGTTCAATCTGTCTTTCATGCTGCAGGTCTGTAGCATGAAATTGGGAGGAAACTTGTTCAGTGAAGAAGGCACAGATTCCAAAGCCAAGAGCTCCAGTTCTGGATTCTGACTCTGTCTCTCCACCTTTTGCTAATTTTTTGACCTCACAGAAGTAAATTAAGGTCTCTGGACCTTAGTGTCCACCTCTATAAAATCATGGCAATAGTGCCTGGTCATGGGGTGATTATGTGGGTTAGAAATTGCTGGCATACAGCAGGACCTCAGTGATTTTTTTTTTAAAAAAAAGAACAGTTAAATATACAATATGGATAATTCTCAAAGTTGAGTCAGAGGCAAAATACAGGGAGACTCTTTGAGGAGAATATTTGAGCCTCTCAGTGAGCACTTAACCTAAGAGTTGGAGGTTCAAACCCATCCAGGAGCACCACAGATGAAAGGCCTGGTGACATGCTTCTGTGAAAATTACAGCCAGGAAAACCCAATGGAGCAATTCTACTCTGTAGCACATGGGTCGCCATGAATCAGAATCAACTCCATGGCAATGAGTTTTTCTTGTTTATTCGCCATGATCTTTGTCATCCTTATAGGGTAATGTGGATCTAATTCCTTTTTCTCTTTCACCCTACTCATAGGGTGAAAGATTCATTTAGTGAGCTGGCCTAAAGCCATGCATGGTGATGAAATAGAAGAGCTGAAGGGAATTTCCTTTAAATGGTAATACATTACCAAATGCCAGAAGAAATACATTAACTCTCCAACGCATACTCACAGACTCTCATGACAATGTACATGACTAAAAATCATTTGAACATTCAATATACTTTTTAAAAGCAGAAGGAAGTTTTTATTCCTACTGGCAGGCTCTGGGGAGTCAGCATTCTGACACGTAGATTCCTCATTAGTGCTTGATTCTGAAGGACACAGAAACTGTGGCTTAGACCAGATTCAAGAAAAAGTTCTTCAAGTACCAAAGCAAAGCCAGCCAGACATGCCTCATCTCAGAGTTGGCACCTCTACTAGGGAGGGCAAATGGTGGTTACCAAGAACGGGTGGGTGGGGTGTTATGACCCAATGCCAAGAGTTTCTAACACCCCAAACAGTTGTCAAATAAGAATGACAATTACCACAAAATGTAGCAGCCTCACCTTTCACCTACTGTAGCATTGGTGCCATGTTACAGCAGAGCTCCTTGGCAGAGCAGCCAGGAGCTGCTCCAGGCCTTGGGCATTCCAGAGAGTGGAACACTTTTCTTTCTCTCTGTTGGATGCTTCTTTGGGTGAACCACAACAATAGACTTAGTGTCTAGAACAAACTAAAATTAGGATAGACATGTCTAGAGCTGAAGGCAACATACCCACAGCCCATAGAGGAGCTAGAGGGATGAGGAAGGACATTTCTTTCCTGGTCTCACTGTTTGTATCTCCCACATAAATCACCAATACCATCTGAGTTATGTGTTGAGTGACCACACATCCAGTTACCTCCTATTGTGCCTTTTCATTCTGAAAAGCATAGGTGATTTGGATGACAAATTACCATTAACCTACAACCTTAGTTATGGGTCATAAACCATGGGGTTTATACTCCTTTGCTGGTTGGTGGGAAGATAGAAATAAGCTGGGATAGCAGAATTTGGGTTTAGGAGCTATGACAACTTAGGTAAACAACCAAGGCATTATATCCAAAGGATTCTATAGAGTCAGTTTCATTGATGTCAACATCAGCCTCCAAGTGGGGCTGATGTAGTGGTGGACTGGAGCAGTATCAAGGTCTGGCTAGTCAGTGGGAAAATGACAGCAATGTGATTTCATATTTCAACTGGGACATCAACAAAAGGCTAGGGTTTGGGGAAGCAGGGTCTTCCTTAGAATGAAGAATGCTGATAGAAACTAGGCTGAAATTAGGGCAAGGAACCAAGACAGACTCCAGGCATACAAAATGGACCTGGACAGCTGTAGTTAGCTGTGGAGAAGGCTGCATTTCAGTGAATGTGTGTTCAGAGGGTTCCTCCCTCCTCCTCTTGTGTAAAGAACCATCCCTTGACCACCCCCAAGCTGATGAGTGTGCTTACCAGTGATTCTATAGAACATTGAGAAGATGGACCTGGGGAAGAGGCCTGCACAGGCTCTAGAAAGAGGTTTGGGAATTTTCAGTCTTATGTACTAAAACATGATCTAGAAATGGAGTGTGTGAAACCATGGTGCCAATGTCCCTTTCTCCCTGTTAGGGGTTGCGTTGTGTCCCCCAAAAGATATGTTGAACTTCCAACCCCTGGTACTTGTAAATGAGATCTTGTTTGAAAATAAGGTCTTTGGGGAAAAAAAAAAAAAAAACTCACTGCTGTCGAGTCGATTTCGACTCATAGCAACCCCTCCTTGGGTTTCCGAGTGTCACTACAGAAGTAGATTGCCCTATCTTGTTAATACTGGAGTAGGGTGGGCCCTAACCCAATATGACTGATGTCCTTATAGAAAGAGGAAAAGGGACACAAAGCAACAGAGAAATATAGAGGGAAGATGTCCATGAGAAGATGAAGGTAGAGATGGGATGATGCAATTACAAGCCAAGGCATGTTAAGGATTGCCAGGAACCACCAGAAGTTGGAAGAGTCAAGGAGGATCTTCCTTTACAGCCTTCAGAGAGATGATGATTTACTTTTCTCTTCCACCCTACTGACAAATCCCTGCTGACACGTTGGTTTCAGACATCTAGCCTCCAGAACTGCAAGATAATAAATTGCTATTGTTTTAAACCACCCAATGTATGGTGCTCTGTTATGGCAACCCTAGGAAACTAATACAGGTTCATAGACTGCATACTTCATGGCAAGGGGCACAATCAGAAAAAGGCAGAATAGGGTCCTATTTCTGGAAAAAGGACAAAGTATGGAGCTGTGTTGCTCAGTTCCAAGGATGGTACTGTTCATCATTTTATGAAATTTATAAGATAGTGAAGATTTGAAATAAAGTAGTAGGATGGAAGAAGCAGGTCTATTTTTGAAAATCTACTAGTTGACAGGAAGAAACCACAAGCCCTGGTGAGCAGTTGGCTATGTGGGGGGAGAAGGGGAGAGAGAGAGAAGAGAGGGAGAGAGAGAGAAAAAATGAGGACTATTAAGCAAGATAAGACATTCAGGAGGAAATATTCAATAGTTGGGGGTATGGAGTTTAGAGCTCATGACAGAGATTGAGATTGGAAATATGGATTTGGGAGTTTTCAATACATAGGTGGTAGATGAAATTACCGATATGCCTAAATTGTCCAAAGAAAGATTATACAAGGAGAAAATATCTGACAAAGGGAATCATAAAAAAGACTGAGAAATGAGTAGCCAGGGAGACAAATGGAAAACCCGGGCAGAGGGGTC
The DNA here is from genome assembly GCF_000298275.1 of Orycteropus afer afer. Classification (NCBI taxonomy): domain Eukaryota; kingdom Metazoa; phylum Chordata; class Mammalia; order Tubulidentata; family Orycteropodidae; genus Orycteropus; species Orycteropus afer. The sequence continues at coordinate 6,050,491 of NW_006921709.1, forward strand.
CTGGAAACTACTGGAGCAGGGTAAGTTTCCAAAAGGAGGGAGAAAGCACATATAGACCTTAGTGGTGTGATGGTGGCTGAAGCCAGATAGTGTTGTATTGGGATTGAATAGAAGGCAAAGTGGAGACAAAGTCAGCATAGTTCTCCAAGAAGTTTGGGGGTGGGGTGAGTGGGGATAAACAGCCAAATGCAGGATCTAAGTTGTCAAAGGCTAGAGACTCTCTCAAAGCCTGTCCTTATATATTGGAATTAGGCCACACCCCAAAAGCAGCTCCCTTTTAACTGATTAATGTTTCACAGCAGATTCTACCAAGGAGGTGATTACAATCTCATCATGGGGAATAAATACATCTAGCTGCCAAGACACACAGAACCATGGTCCAGCCAAGTTGACACACAACATTAACTAACACAACATGGGAGAGTATAGGGCATTTATATGTGCTTAGAGGGAAGAGAAGAATGAGAAGGGAGGGTCAAAGATGTAGGAAACAGAGGGAAATAAAATGGAGCAAGGTCCCAGGTGCAGGTGGGCTTTCAGGGGAAGCAAATAGGGATTCACATGCAGAAGGTTTATTAGGCAATGTGTCGCAATCAAAGCCTTGTAAGGGAAGGGAGGGAGCGAGGGATTATCGAGTGGAGGGAGGTTGGGCTGTAATGCAGTCTCAATGAAGGGCTCAGCCAACCTTGTGAGGAGCTCTGAAGCTGAGGTAGCTCTTCAGGATTATCCAGAGTTGAGTGAAGGGGGCAGACCTTTATACCCCCACATCAATCAGTCACTGGGTGCAAGCTTCCCTGGAAAAGGAGCATGACCTTGGGCAAAAAGTCAAAGCAATTCCTGACAATGGTTGACAGCTGAAGGCTGAAGGCTTCTGCCAGTAGCTCTTCCAGTAGCTAAAGAAATAAATTCTTCAGCTCTCCAGGGAATCCAGGCTGCACTTCTGTATCACTTAGGATTTAACCAGAGAAGCAGAATCAGCAAGAGATGTGTATTAAGAGATTTATTAATCTCCTAATAAGGGATTGTGGAGACTTCCTAGGCAAGTCCAAAATCCATAGAGCAGGGCATCATAAAGGAGGGCAGTGTGGAACTCTTGGGTACAAATTGAAGCTACTGTGGAATTTCTTCTTCATCAGGGAAGCCTCTGCTCTTAGGGCCTTCAATTGATTGAATCAGGCCTATCCAGATTATTTAGAATCACTCCCCTTACTTAAAATCATTTGATTCTGGATTCTAATCACATAAATACCTTCCCAGAAATACCTATATTAGTGCCTAGTTAAAAAATGGGATTGTAGCCTAGCCAAATTGCCACATCAAAATTTCATCACGACATCATAGCATCACTACAGTCCTCAAAATGCAGACTCAGTAAATATAATTTGATTTTCTTATACATGTAACTTCAGCTCAGTGGGACTTACTAATTTGTTTTGATGTTTCTATACAAAAGCCTTCCTTTATCTAAGCATTGACTTCCAAATATGTGACTATGACCACTTACACATGGAATGGCCAACATACTAGAAAAATGTCCTGATTTTGGAGTTATTGATTCTTTCAGTTATTCAATGAATATTAATTGAGTACTTTCAGTATGCTGAGGTTCTCTTGTGGCACAGTGGGTAAGGCATATGGTTTCTAACCAGAAGTTCAGTGGTTCCAACCCATGGACTGCTCTGTGAGAGGAAGATGAAGTAATCTACATTTGTGAATATTTACAGCCGTATGGGGTCACTATGAGTTGGAATCAACTCAGTGGCAGTGGGGGGTTCAGTATGCTGAGGCATTTAGAATATTGGTATGACTATATGTAAGGATGTAAGGAACTTGATGGCACAATACTTAAAGTATGTGGCTGCTAACCAAGGAGTTCTGGTCACATAGTGGGTAAGGCACTTGATTGCTAACCAGAAGGCTGGCGGTTCAATACCATGAGCCAATCCTTGGAAGAAAGGCTGGGCAATCTACTTGTGTAGTGATACTGCCTTGGAAACCCAAGGAGAGGTCACTATGGGTCGGGTCCAACTCCACGGCACATAACAACAACAACAATATGTAAGGATGTAAGGAGCCATGATGTCACAATAGTTGAAGTATGTGGTTGCTAACCAAGGAGCTCTGGTGGCATAGTGCCTAAGGCATTTGACTGCTAACCAGAAGGCTGATGGTTCAATCCCACCAGCCACTCCTCGGAAGGGAGGCTGAGCAATCTACTTCTGTAGTGATACTGCCTCAGAAACCCAAGGAGGTGTCACTATGGGTTGGGTCCGACTCGATGGCACATAACAACTGCCACAACAAACCAAAAATTTGGCAGTACAAACTCATCAGCTGCTCCGTGGGAGAAAGATGTGGCAGTCTGCATCTATGAAGATGCCTTGGAAACTCTTTGGGGCAGTTCTACTCTGTCCTGTAGGTTTGCCATGAGTCTGATTCAATGGCAATGGGTTTGGTAAGGATATATATATGTAACTATGTTAAATCCCCTGTCTACACAGAAGGTATAAACTATTAATTATTGGCAGTGGTATAGTTCCCATCAGAGCTTCTGTATACATAAGAATCACCTGAGGAGCTTGTTAAAATGTAGATTCTGAATGAGTATCTCTGAGTGGAAATGCAAATTCTCAGCAAGGGGTTGAACCAGAAAGAACTGATTCAAAGCCTTGGTTCTCATATTAACTGGTAACCTTATGGGTGTTTAGTATAAAAAAAATAGTGAATAAGGAGGGCCATGCCTGGATCAGTAATGAGTACATGCCATAAATCAGACTATCATTAATCCAATTCTGTATACAGCATGTTAAAATAAAAATTAAAAAAGAAAGAAAGAAAAGACACTCTTTTGAGTCTGAGCATTTATCAGGTATGACTACATGTCAGGCACTAGGCTAAATGTTTTATAAACAATATTTTACTTCTTTTAACAAAGCTCTGGTAGTGGCTGCTAACTAAGGAGCTCTGGAAGCGTAGTACGTAAGGCACTATGGAGCACTGTTCCACTATTAGGCCCTGGTGGGACAATCTACTTCCGTAATGATACTGCCTGTGAAACCCAAGGAGGGGTCGCTATGAGTCGGGTCCGACTCGACGGCAAACAACAACAACAACAACAGAGTAGGGCCTAAGGTATTTGATTGCTAACCAGAAGGCTGGTAGTTCAAACCCACCAGCCACTCCTCAGAAGTAAGGTTGGGCAATCTATTCCCGTAGTGATAGTGCCTTAGAAACCTAAGGAGGGGTCGCTATGAGCCAGATCTGACTCAATGGTAGTGAGGTTTTTTTGGGGGGTATGAGATAAGTGGATGGTACAACAGTTAACATGCTTGATTGCTAACCAAAATGTTGTAAATTCTAGTCCACCCAAAGACACCTTGGAAGAAAGGCTTACTGATCTACTTCCAAAAGATCAGTCACTGCAAACCATACAGAGCATGGTTCCACTCTGACACATGTGGAATTGCTAGGAGTTGGAGTTACCTCTATGGCAACTAGACTTTTCTGGCCCTAATTTTAACAGCAGAATCCTAGTAAGGATATTAAAAATATTTAACCAATAGGTGTTGCTATGACTCTGACCAATCAGAACAAATGCCAGTGATAAAAAGTGGTTAAAGCCAGTTAGTAATTACTAGCTGAAATTAGCCCTGCTTGCAACCATGTGGGGAACCAGCTCTGTCTGAATGCAGTTAACACAAGGTGATGAGCATGTAGTGCCAACAAGTCCACCAGTCTTGGGTTCCAATCCCTTCACATACACAGTTTGACCTCAAGCTGGGTGAATGTTTTCTCACACATCACCTGAATGGTGAGGAAAAGCTAAAGGCTTTTGGTGTAAAGACTAAAACAATTGTTGAAAATAGAAAAAAATCCTAAGTTTTAAATACCGTTTTCAGAGCAGCCAAAGGGGTGAGATGATCTGCAGCTTTCCACTAAGATATCCATGTTTGGCCTCATGATCATTGGTCAAATTCCACACCTAGACCTGACAATGTCACTCCCCAAGCCAGATAGACAATGCCTGCCTGCACTCAAGAAGTCACACCCATTACTTCCTCCTCAGTGTTTTTTTCTAGGGAGCAGAGGAAACATCTAGTTGTCTTATCCCTCTGCCTCTCAATCTTCCTGACTTTCCTATCTCCATCTCCTCCTATCCCAGCTCCCTGGGATCCTTCATCTTACTCCCTACTCCTCATCTCTTCCCCACTTCCATCACCCACCTGACTACCCACTGGAACTGCTGTTTATAACTCCACACTCCATTCCCTTCTGCCTCTGCTCACCCTCAGAGTTGCTGAGTGAAGATTAAGGGGAGAGAGGCTGACCAGCCGGGCAGCCTGTGCCCAGAGCCACAGACAGGTAAACTATAGTGAGAATCCAACCTTCACTTGAGTCCCGGGAGAAGCAGAACATTATTGCTTGTTACCTCTGGGGCAGATGCAAATAAGAGCCTATCAAATTTTTCTTTCAGGCTTCATTTTAAGAGAGATTTAAAATTTGTTAAATGGGATCTGCTGCAGGCTGGGATTTGGACTATAAATAAGGTTATTGCATAAAGGAGTTTGTGCTGTTGTTTAATTGCATATTTTTAGGTCAATCCACTGTGCCACTTTTAGGTCAGAAAGCAGGCCTCTGGTATTTCATAAGTAAGAGGGAAAGTGTCTCCCCATCCTCAAAATAATTAAAATGGCAAGTAAGCCAGATTGTGATCAACTTGGTTACTTTGGGAAGTTTTCCAAAATCAAAAGTAAAACTGCTGAGATACCAAACCCTACATGTCATCATCTTTATAAGCAACTTCCCATATTATTCTGCATGTAGAAGCATGTTTGTATTGTACGTGCTATTACCAGCATGATTGTATTTTTGTCAGCTTTATGAAATGAGGTCTCTTCTTCCTCCTCCTGGCCCATTTCTTGACTCTTCCTCCATCAAAGAGAAAGCCACTCCAAGCCCCAAAGTGTACAGAGAAGGGATAATGCGAAATTAGCTCTAATGGACTAGGGATCAGGATTTGGGAAGCAAAGAGTGACACCTAATCTTGGTAATCTCTGGCTTGTTCTTGGTTTTAAAACAATGTCTCCTTAGAGAGTCATGTCCCTCAGAGTGGTTTAGGAGTTTAATTTTTCTCTTTACCTTAGATTTTCCTTAAATCACATATTAACAGAACTTCAAAGCCTATCTACTCACAGCTGAATTATAATAGGTATAATATGAAGAGAAGCAGCAGAATGGAACAAGTCAAAAATTTAGAGGTTATGTGGGTACAGAAAAAAAAAAAAGTATAATAGCGTGGTTTGGATCACTTCATGTTTTGAATGCTTGATGCTGTCCACACTATTTCTTTCTTGTAGTAATTGTGATTCTTCCATTTGAAGTACAAGCATGGCCGCTTTATTTTTCCATCTCCCTCCCCCCGCACCTCCATCTCCTCATTTCTCTGTAAATTAGTTCATCTGGGGTAGATAACGTATAAGGTAAACACAGAACTTGAGAAGGTGATTGTTCCCTGTTTAATCTGCCAATTTGGCCATGCTTAAAGTTAAGGTGTACTACCATATCAAGCACATGAACACAACTAACAGCTTCTAAAAGACTGCCTCCTTTGGGAGGAGTAGCATGTGGGCACACAGCTTCCAAAGCCTTAGAGGCTGGAGGTGGTGGCAAAAGACTCTGAGTAAATCATTTCAAACCTCCAAATTTTCAGTTAGCAGCCAAGTGCATTAACTGTCTGCACCACTTAGGAACTCCCCAGCCAGAAAGCAGGGATGAAAGAGAATGTGGAGTCAGGTGCCCACTCTACTCTTTCTTTCTAATGAGCTGACTTCAAGGGAGTTATTGGCCCATTGTGAGCCACAGTTTTCTCACAGTGAAAAGACTGCTGTGAGAAGTAAATGAAATAATACATGCAAAGTGCCTGGCACAATGTCTTTCCTCTTCTCCTGGCATGCTGACTTGCAACATGGTCTTGGGCTTTGTAGAGCCCTGGGGACACAAGAATAGTCCAGGAAGTGTGGAGGAGGAAGACATTACTCTGGAAAGACCAACAAAGAGTTGTTGTTGTTGTTGTTATGTGCCATCAAGTCGGACCCAACTCATAGCGACCCCTCCTTGGGTTTCCGAGGCAGTATCACTACGGAAGTAGATTGCCCCATTTTCCTTCCAGGAGTGGCTGGTGGGTTTGAACCATCAGCCTTCTGGTTAGCAATCAAGTGCCTTAGGCACTAGCTAGCAGAACTCCCAACAAAGAGTTAGTAATGCCCAAATCCTGTTGTTGTTGTTGTTAAGTGCCATCGAGTCGTTTCTGACTCATAGCGACCCCATGCACAGCAGAATGAAACACTGCCCGATCCCGCACCAGCCCCACAATCCCTGCTAAACTCGAGCCCATCATCACAGCCACTGTATCAATCCATCTCCCTGAAGGCCTCCCCCTCTTTCGTCGACCCTCCACCCTACCAAGCATGACATCCTTCTCCAGGGAATGGTCCCTTCTTACAACATGACCAAAATAGGTGAGACGAAGTCTGGCCATTCTTGCTTCCAAGGAGCATTCTGGCTGCACTTCCTCCAGGACAGATCTGTTAGTTCTTTTAGCAGTCCACGGTACTTTCAGCATTCTTTGCCAGCACCACAACTCAAAAGCATCAACTCTTCTTCGGTCTTCCCTATTCATTGTCCAGCTCTCACATGCATACCAGGTGATTGGAAATATCATGGCTTGTGTCAGGCTCACCTTAGTCCTCAATGAGATATCCTTGCTCCTCAGCACTTGAAACAGTTCCTTTGCAGTTGACTTCCCCAATGCTACACGTCATCTAATGTCCTGACTGCTGCTTCCGTTGGCATCGATTGTAGAACCAAGCAACGTGAATTCTTTGACAACCTCAATCTTCTCTCCATTTATTGTGATGCTGCTCATTGGTCCAGTTGTGAGGATTTTTGTTTTCTTTATGTTGAGATGTAATCCATACTGCAGACTGTATTCTTCAACCTTCTTCAGTAGGTGCCTTAAGTCATCCTCACTTTCAGCAAGCAAAGTTGTATCGTCTGCATATCTCAGGTTGTTAATGATTCTTCCTCCAATCCTGATACCACGTTTTTCTTCATATAGTCCAGCTTCTCGGATTATTTGCTCAGCATATAGATTGAATAAGTGTGGAGAAAGAATACAACCCTGATGCACTCCCTTCTTGATTTTAAACCATGTAGTGTCCCCTTGTTCTGTTCGAACGACAGCCTCCTGGTCAAGGTACAGATTCCTCATGAGTACAATCAAGTGCTCAGGGATTCCCATTCTTCTCAATGTTATCCATAATTTGTCATGATCCACACAATCAAATGCCTTTGCACAGTCAATAAATCCTAGCACAGGCCCTAAATCATACTCTTGATTATGCTAAAACAGTCTTACTCTATGTTCTTTCACATACAAGGAACTGCCACACCCACATCAGGAGCACATCAGAATCAACATAACCAAATGAATGTTGAGAAATATGATTTTCCTGTGATACTGAATATTTCAAAGAGATTTCAGAAATTTTCTTTTGGCATCATCTCCATAGCAGTTTACCAAGCCTCCTAAGGGCCTTAATCATACTATATTTTTGGTCCAAAACACTATTACCTAGTTGGGTTATTCGTCTTGACAATAAATGACTTTTGAAAATATCTCCTAACCCACCTTTCAAAAGAAGAAATTTTGCCATTGCTAAGGAAATCTAACAAAGGTATCAAGCTCTGAAGAAAATTCCCAGAGAGGAATTTTGCATGTATTGAATAATGGTGCAGCTTCCCAGAGGAAGAAAAGCATGGCATTGTGGCGGCTTTGGGGACAAAAGGACCTGGGCTTGATTCTTAGCTCCCTATCCTAACTCTTGGTTCTCTTACTTTAATCTGAGTATCAGTTTCAGAGTAATAGGACTGAGCTTGAGGTTAAGGTTAGGATTCAAGGAAACATATATATATATAGCACCCGGCAGACAAACCATGCACAATAGCTTTTCTACTTTTTACTGATATTTTGAATATACCTGTACTCATTTAACCCACTCACTGCCATCAAGTTGATTCCAACTCATAATGACCCTTTAGGACAGAGTAGAACTGCTTGATGGGGTTTTCAAGGCTTTAAATCTTTTTGGAAACAGACTACCTCACCTTTTCCCACAGAACACCTGGTGGGTTCAAACCACCTGCCTTTTGGTTAGCAGCCCATGCTTTAACCACTATACCACCAGAGCTCCATTGTAGCCATTTAGATGTATGAAGTTAATAATATTAGCTAATATGTGTGCTGAATCCTGTTCAAAGTGCTTTATGTGTAAGATTTTATTCAATCCTCACAACAACCCTATATGACAGATCCCGTGAGTTGGAATAGACTAGACAGCAACTAACAATAGCATTATTATTCTACTTTATATATATGGAAACTGAAGCATTGAGAGGTTAAGTCAAGTGCCTAAGGTACTACAGCAAGTAAGCTGCAGAGTCAGGATTTCCAAACCTGGGAATGTAGCTCCAGATTCTCTACTCTTGGAATGACATTATATTGCACTTGTTAGAACATTAGTCATCTTTTTATTATCCCATTTTCTAAATTTCTCAGGGGTGTGTGGGTGTGAGTATGTGTGTGTGATATGGAAAGCAGAGACTCCAAGTAGGTGGGGTGGATGCCCAGGCTGGATAAGAGCGCCCCTCACTGCCTGTTCTCTGGGTGCATCTGAATACAGGTGAGTTTTTTCTTAAGAAGCACCATGGATGCAAGGAAAGCCGAGAGCCAGAGCAAAAAGCCTTCAAGTACCCGTCACCAGCAACTACAGCTACAATCACTCCTAAGTGTCACCTAGGACTGAAGAATAAATAGTTTTTGAAATAATCTGTTTTTAGTAGAGGGATTGCTATTATTTGTAGTTTGCTGTAATTTCATAGTAAAAAACTAAACTCACTGCCATCAAGTTGGATCCAACTCATAGCGACTCCTCCTTGGGTTTCCTAGGTGGTATCACTATGGAAGTAGATTGCCCAACCTTCCTTCCGAGCAGTGGCTGGTGGGTTTGAACCACCAGCCTTCTGGTTAGCAGTCAAATGCTCTAGGCACTACACCACCAGAGCTCCTAATTTCATAGTAGTTGCCTCATAAAATCCCATCTTACTGTTGACAATATGAAGGAAATATGACTTGCCATAGTCAACCTCCCCCCCCCCCCCCCCAGCTAATAACTGGAGAAAGCTATTGAGTCAATGTTCTTTCTACTGCACTGTACAATCTCTTCCCTTTTTGGAGGAGTGACCAAACCAAAAACCAAACTCACTGCCATCAAGTCGGACCCAACTCACAGCGACCCCTCCTTGGGTTTCTGAGGCGGTATCACCACAGAAGTAGATTGCCCAAACTTACTTCCGAGCAGTGGCTGGTGGGTTTGAACCGCCAGCCTTCAGGTTAGCAGTGAAGTGCCTTAGGCACTATGCCACCAGAGCTCCTTGGAGGAGTGAGGCTGTCTTTTAATTCCTTTTTCATATTTTTGTTTTCACTTTCACTCTCTTTCGGGAAATTAGATGGACTCCTAAAAAGGTGAAGAACATGAAGCACAGAGCTGCATGTCATAAAAAAGAAAGGTGAAAGAGCAGTAAGGCCTTGAGGCCAAGTGGCTGCTCTGGGTTGAGGCCTTGTCTGTGGCCTTGAATGTCTCATAAGCAACCAAGTGACCCATTTTTTTCCAGCCCTGCCCACACAGCTCCCATTGTTAATCCTGAGTGGCCTTTGGCTGAGTTTAGGAACAGAGTTCCAAATGTCCTGTGCCCTATCAGCAATGACCTTGACAAAGTACAGGAAAAACACTCAACTCCAGGCTCAACACAGTTGCTTGACCCCAGTGCAGCCTAGCACTGCCCTCCCTTGGGCAACCACACAATGCAGAAGACTGCTGCTGGATTTCCCAGGACTCTGGGCACATTCTCTACCGGTCAAGAAACCACATCCATTCCGAAGTTCATGCCATTTCTTCTGATACTTCAACTTTAACATCTGTCTGTCTTCCCAGGAGGGGGGAAAGCAGCTGGTATTTCTACTTAACAACAACAATAAAATATATTTACAGATGTCTCGGTCCCTGAGCACCATCCATCCTGTTGGGCAACCACAGAGCTTGCTTTGTGCAGATGAACTTGTAAAGTGAAGCTGGAAGGATGTGTGGAAATATTCTAGGTGGAAATGGGGCTTGTTTAAATAAGTTTTGCCCTAGAAAAAAAAAAAAATCTGTTGGGAAAACAATGCCTTGGAACTGTAAAGTATAAACATACTTTTCTTTAACTCTCTTGGTTATGCTCAACATCATTTTTTTTTAAGTAAGTAGTCCAACATTATGTAATTGCATATTATCTTCTTTTCTTTTTATCCCCCATGATACCAGTTGATCTATTATCTTATTTTCTAATATTCTTATCTATTTTATCTCTTTAGGTAGACTGTAAACTTCTTGTTTATGGAAAAAGTTTACCCTTCCCTCATATTCTGCAGCCAGAATAGACAATTTTCATTCTTCCTAACCACTCACCATGTATAACACCTGCCTCTGTTTGGCAGAACTCCCCTTGTATGAGGCAGAACCCCCCTCCTCCTGAAAATTCCAACTCCCTTACATGTCCCAGGGTCCCTTGTGGTTGGAGGAAGAGTTACTTGCTGTGGTAGTTAAGATTGTGTGTCAGCTTGGCTGGGCCACAGTTTTGAGTGGCTTGGCCGCTGAATGTAGTTATACCCCATGATGAAGCTGTAATAATTTCCATCGTAGAATCTGCTGTGAGCAGCTAAACTGCCTTCCCAGTGTGGCCTGCTTCTAGTATATAAGAAGAAACTTTGAGAAGGGTCTCTAGCTTTTTGGCATATCTGGATCCTGCATTTGGCCCAGTCACCAGTGGCTTGCTATGTTGCCTGTCAATTTTGGGATTGTTCCTGGACTTGAACTAGTGGCCTGCCATGTTGCCTGCTAATCTTCGGATTGTGCCACTTTACTTGTAGATCTTGGGTTCATCAGCCTCTGCAGCCAGCAGCTGCATGAGTCAGAAAAAGCCTCCACTCCAGTGGACCTGGAACAGAAGGCAGAGCTGAAGCCCAAGGTCCAGAGGCCTTCACCCAGCCCCTAGAGCCAGCACTTTGAAGTCAGACTTCTAGCTTCCTAAACCGCAAGAGAATAAAATCCTGTTTGTTAAAGCCGTCTACTTGTTGTATGTCTGTTACAGCAGCACAAGAGAACCAAGATGCTTGTCAAAGTTCACCCGGATAATAACTGGAGAAAGTGACTGAGTCTGTGTTTTTCCTACTATCTTGTGCAATCACTTTTCTTCTCAGCCTTCCTTGCAGTTAGATTTCCCAGACTCCATTGCATTCAGAACATGGACAAATGATCTAGATTCCACCAAACAGATACTGATGCAGGTAATATGTACAATCCACTCTGGCAGGGAGTATTAGAGTAGCAGCTGTATCCCAGAGGTAGCAGGCTCAGTGGCTTTTGCATGCATATCCTAGGACCAGTGCAGATGGCATTTGCAGTGCAAGCTGTGATGTCCAGGTCCAGTGGGGCAGCAGTGGTATGCTTAGTACATGAACCTTACAGTGGGATTTTACAACACTGCTCCAAACTGCACAGTCTCCAAAGCTTATTCTCTGGACTCCCTAGAGATTCTTTGAGTTACCTAGTGTCCTTTCAATAAATTCCTCTTCTTCCTAAATTGGAGCCTATTTCTGTGCCTTGCATCCTGACAGATACAGTCTTAAAGCAAACACTCAGTAAATGTCTGTTGTGACCAATTAAGAACTTCTGACATGTTCTCTAGTCCTTTCGAAAATCAAGTCTCTCCCAAAGATTATGTACACAAGTGGGCAGACAGAAATGGACACAGCTTGTTTGGAGACAAAGAAGAATTTTGTTCAAGCAGAGAATTAATGTAGAAGAAAAATAGGAAAAGAGGCTACAAAACTAGACTAGGGGTGGATGAAGTATTGTCAAAGATTAAAAGTCAGATAAGACATTTGGTACTTGTCTCCAGTTTGGATGTTTGAAAAATCATAGGTGGTCATTCTATGAACAAGCCACCACTCCGGAATGGCTTTAACACAATGTTCCTAAAATATATTGTGTTCTTGATGTTGTTGTTAGGTGCTATCGAGCCATCTCTGACCCATAACAACCCTATGCACAGCAGAACGAAACACCACCCAGGCCCGTGCCAGCTCCACGATCCTTGCTATACTTAAGCCTGTCACCGCAGGCACTGTGTCAATCCATCTTGTTGAGGGTCTTCCCCTCTTTCATCGGCCCTCCACCTTACCAAGCATGACACCCTTCTCCAGGGAATGGTCTCTTCTGATATAAGACCAAAGTAGGTGAGACCAAGTCTGGCCATTCTTGCTTCCAAGGAGCATTCCAGCTGCACTTCCTCCAGAACAGATTTGTTAGTTCTTTTAGCAGTCCATGGTACTTTCAGCATTCTTCGCCAGCACCACAATTCAAAAGCATCAATTCTTCTTCAGTCTTCCTTATTCATTGTCTAGCTCTCACATGCATATGAGGCGATTGAAAACATGGCTTGTGTCAAGTGCATCTTAGTCCTCAAGAAGACATCTTTGCTCTTCAGCGCTTGAAAGAGGTCCTTTGCAGCCAACTTGCCCGGTGCTATACATCGTCTGATGTCCTGACTGCTGCTTCCATTGACATCGATTGTAGAACCAAGCAACGTGAAGTCTTTGACAACTTCCATCTTTTATCCATTTATTGTGATGCTGCTTATAGGTCCAATTGTGAGGATTTTTGTTTTCTTTATATAAAGGTGTAATCCATACTGCAGACTGTATTTGTCCATCTTCATCAGTAAGTGCTTCAAGCTATCCTCGCTTTCAGTAAGCAAAGTTGTGCCATCAGAGTATTGCAGGTTGTTAATGATTCTTCCTCCAATCTTGATGCCATGTTCTTCTTCATATAGTACAGCTTCTCAGAATATTTGCTCAGCATATAGATTGAATACATATGGTGAAAGGATACAACCTTGACACACTCCCTTCTTGATTTTAAACCATGCAGTGTCCCCTTGTTCAGTTTATATACATATAGGAAATAGTAAGCCAAATAAAATTTACCAGATTACTCTGTTCTCCTAATGAGCAAGGTCAATATCCAAGACAGAAGATTGAGTAAGTAGCACTCCTCAAACTTACTGGACAATGGAATTTGTCTTCTACCATGTAAGCTTGAGAGGCCACAGAACCCATCGTAAGAAAGGTGTTTTTAAAATGAGATGACTGCAGAATGAACAAGGCAGGGTGCAGGGACACATTTACAGTGTGAAGAGACCCAGATACAGGCTGTCATAGGCCATTAGGGGAATGAGAGACCAGGAAAAAGATATTTCAGGAACAGAAGAAAAGATACCACAGCCTTCTTAATTTTACAGAAATAGGCCTTATTTCCAGTCTCTTGCTTACTTCTAGCAATTTGGCTTGATGCTTTGCCAACCTTACAGATATCAAGGGATTCTCTCAGAGATACCCTTGGGCATAAAAAACGTGGATGATAGCCCAGTACCTGCTTTGGGTAAGAGCAGCTTCCAGAAGACAAAGGCAATGCAGTAATGTCTTAAATGTAATTAACTGCCATCCAGCAAGCTCTCTTGTTGTTGTCAGGTGCTGGCGAATTGGTTCTGACTCCTAGCGAGCCTGTGCATAACAGAGTGAAATAATGCACCAGCTTCACAATCACTGCCATGCTAGCACCCATCACTGCAGCCACTGTGCCAAACCCTCTCATTGTGGGTCTTCTCTTTTTTCACTGACCCTCTACTTTACCAAGCATGGTATCTTTCTCCAGGTACTGGTCCCTTCTGACAACATGATCAAAGTACTAGAGATGAAGTCTGGCCATCCTCATTTCTAAGGAGTATCCCAGCTGTACTTTCTCCAAGACAGAGATTTGCTCATTCTTCTAGCAGTCCATGATAATATTCAATATTCTTTACCAACACCACATCTCAAATGCATCAATTCTTCTGTGGTCGTTTTTACTCATTGTCCACCTCTCACATGCATGTGAGGCTATTCAAAGTACCACTGCTTGGGTCAGGTGTACCTCAGTCTTCAAAGCTACAACTTTGCTTTTTAACCATTCAAGGAGGTTGTTTGCAGCAAACCTGCCTGATGTTGTTGATTTCTTAACTTCCATGGGCACTGATTGTGGATCCAAGTAAAATAAAATCCTTGACAACTTAAATCTTTTCTCCATTTATCATGATGTTGCTTATTGATCAGTTGTGCTGATTTTTGTTTTCTTTATGTTGAGGTAGAATCCATGCCTGAAGTCTGTAGTTTTTGATCTTCATCAGTAAGTACTTCAACTCTTCTTCACTTTCAGCAAGCAAGGTTATGTCATCTGCATATCACAGGTTGTTAGTCTTCCTACAATCCCGATGTCATCTTCTTCTTCTGAGTCAAGATTCTCATCTGAGTCGAGATTCTCAGATTATTTGCTCAGCATGCAGGTTGAATAAATATGGTGAAAGGATACAACTCCAACTCACAGCATTCCTGATTTTAAACTATGCAGTATCCTCTTATTCTGTTTGAACGACTGCTTCTTGCTCTATGTACAGGTTCCTCAAGAGCACAATTAAATGTTCTGGAATTCCCATTGTTTGCAATGCTATCCATAATGTGTTATGATTCACATAGTCAAATGCTTTTACATATTCAGTAAAACAAAGGTAATCATCTTTCTGGTATTATTTGCCTTTAACCAAGATCCATCTGACATCAGCAATGATATCCTTCATTCCATGTCCTCTTCTGAATCCAGCTTGAATTTCTGGAAGTTCCCCATCAATATACTGCTGCAAACATTTTTTAATTATCTTCAGCAAAATTTTACTTTTGTGTGATATTAATATCTTTCAATAATTTTTTCATTCTGTTGGATCACCTTCCTTTCAAATGAACACAAATATCTCTTCCAGTCAGTTGGCCAGGTTGCTGTCTTCCAAATTTCTTAGTACACATATGTCAACACTGCCAGCATTGTATCCATATGTTGAAACATCTCAATGTGTATTCCATCAATTCCTGGTGCTTCTTTTTCTCCAATTCCTTCAGGGAAGGTTGGCTTTCTTCTTCAGTACCATCGACTCCTTATCATATGTTGCCTCTGGAAATGTCTCAATGTCGACCAATTCTTTTTGGTACAGTGACTCTGTGTATTACCTCTATCTTCTTTTGACACTTTCTGCATCATTCAATATTTTACCCATGTTATTGTTAGGTGCTGTCGAGTCAGCTTGGACTCATAGTGACCCCATGTGCAACAGAACAAAACACTGCCCAGTCCTGCACCAGCCTCACATTCCTTGCTATACCTGAGCACATTATTGCAGCCACTGTGTCAATCCATCTCATTGAGGGTCTTCTCCTTTTTTGCTGACCCTCCACTTCACTAAGCATGATATACTTCTCCAAGAAATGGGCCCTTCTGACAACATGACCAAAGTAGATGAGACAAAGTCTGATCAGTCTCTCTTTCAAGGAGCATTCCCACTGCACTTCCTCCAGGACAGATTTGTTCATTCTTCTGGCAGTCCATGATACTTCCAGTATTCTTCACAACACCGCAACTCAAAAGCATCAACTCTTCTTCAGTCTTCCATATTCATTGTCCAGCTATCACAGGCATATGAAGCAATTGAAAAACTCCATGGCTTGGGTCAAGCACACCAACTTGAACTTAGTCTGCAAAGAGACATCTTTGCTCTTCAGCACTTTAAAGAGGTCTTTTGCAGCAGTTTGCCCAGTGCAAATACATCGTCTGATGTCTTGACTGCTGCTTCAGTTGGTGTTGATCATGGAACCAAGTAATATGACATCTTTGACAACTTCAACCTTTTCCTCCATCTATCATGCTGCTGCTTATTGGTCCAGTTGTGAAGATTTTCCTTTTCTTTAGGAAAATGAGATGTAATCCATACTGCAGACTGTAGTCTTTAATCTTCATCTGTAAGTGCTTCAAGTCATCTTCACTTTCAGCAAGCAAGGTTGTATCGTCTGTATGTCGCAGGTTGTTAATGAGTCTTCCTCCAATCCTGATGCCACGTTCTTCTTCATATAGTTTGGCTTCTCAGTTTATTTGCTCAGCATACAGATTTAATAAGTATGGTGAAAGGATTCAACCTCAACACACTCCCTTCCTGATTTTAAACCATGCAGTATCCCCTTGTTCTGTTCAAATGACAGACTCCTTATTTATGTACAGGTTCCTCATGAACACAATTAAGTGTTCTGGAATTCCTGTTCTTCTCAGTGTTATATATAATTTGATATGATCCACACAATCAAATGCTTTTGCATAGTCAGTAAAACACAAGTAAACATATTTCCGGCATTCTTTGCTTTCAGCTAAGTTCCATCTGACATCAGCAATGATATCTCTTGTTCCACATCCTCTTCTGAATCCAGCTTGCATTTCTGGAAGTTCCCTGTCAATACACTGTGGCAAGTGTTTTTGAATTATCTTCAGCAAGATTTTACTTGCATATGATATTGTTTGATAATTTCCACATTCTGTGGGATCACCTTTCTTTTGAATGGGTACGAATATGAATCTCTTCCAGTCAGTTGGCGAGGAGCTATCTTCCAAATCTCTTGGCATAACTGAGTGAGTTCCTACAGTGGGGCATCCATTTGTTGAAACATCTCAGTGGTAGTCTGTCAATTCCTGGAGCCATGCTTTTTGCCAATTCCTTCAGCACAGCTTGGACTTCTTCCTTCAATATCATTGGTTCTTGATCATATGCCACGTCCTGATATGGATGAACAAAGACCAATTCTTTTTGGTACAGTGACTCTGTGTATTCCTCCCATCTTTTTTGACGTTTCTTGTGTCATTCAATATTTATCCCATAATATCTTTCAACATTGCAACTCAAGGCTTGAATTTCTTCTTCAGTTCTTTAAGTGTGAGAAATGCTAAATGTGTTCTTCTGTTTGGGTTTTCTAACTCCAGGTATTTGCACATTTCATTATGATGCTTGACTTTGTCTTCTTGAACTGCTCTTTGAAATCTTCTGTTCAGCTTTTTTATCTTGTCATTTCTTCCACTTGCTTTAGCTACTCTCCATTTAAGAGCAATTTTCAGAATCTGTTTTGACATACATTCTGGTGTTTTCTTCTTTTCTTGTCTTTTTAATGACCTTTAGCTTTCTTCATGGATGATGTCATGGTGTCATTCCACAATTCCTCTGGTCTTCAGTCATTGGTGTTCAATGCATCAAACCTGTTCTTTAGATGGTCTCTAAATTCAGGAGAAATGTAATGAAGGTCATATCTTGGCTCTCATGGGCTTCTTTTCATTGTTTTCAACTTTAAGTTGAACTTGCATGTGAGCAGTTGATGGTCTGTTCCACAGTCAACTCCTGGCCTTGTTTTGGCTAATGATATTGAGCTTCTCCATTGCCTCTTTCCCCAGATGTAGTCGATTTGATTCCTGTGTATTCCATCTGGCAAAGTCCACATGGATAGCCACCATTTATATTGTTGAAAAAAGCGAATAAGTCATTGGTCTTGCAAAATTTTATCGTGCAATCTCCAGCATCATTTCTATCACCAGGGCCATATTTTCTAAGTACAGGTGATTCTTCTTTGTTTCCAACTTTTACTTTCCAATCACCAGTAATAATCAACTCACCTTGATTGCATGTTCGATCAATATCAGAGTGCAGAAGTTGGTGAAAATCTTCAATTTCTTCATCTTTGGCCATAGTACCAAAACCAAATCTACCGTTGTCAAGCTGGATCCAGCTCATAGCGACCCTTCCTTGGGTTTCTGAGGTGGTATCACTACCGAAGTAGATTGCCCAACCTTCCTTCCAAGGAGTGGCTATTGGGTTTGAACCGCCAGCCTTCTGGTTAGCAGTTAAATGCCTTAGGCACTATGCCACCAGAGCTCCCTATAGTAGTATTAACTGCTCTTCCTTGTAGGCATATGTCACTGACAGCATTGTACTTCAGGATAGATCTTGAAACATTCTTTTTGACAATGAATGCCATACCATTCCTCTTCAACTTTTCTTTCTTGGCATAATAGATCATATGACTATCTGACTCAAAATGGCCCAAACTGTCCATTTCAGCTCACTAATACCTAGGATATCAATCTTTATGCATTCCATTTCACTTTTGACAATTTCCAATTTTCCTAGATTCATACTTTGTACATTCCATATTCTGATTGTTAATGGATGGTTACAGCTGTTTCTCCCCATTTTGAGTAGTGCCACGTCGTCAAATGGAGGTCCTGAGCTTTACTCCATCTCCATCATTAAAGTCAACTCTATTCTGAGGAGGCAGCTCTTCCCAGTTGTATTTGGAGCAGCTTCTGACCTGAAGGGCTCATCTTCTGGCCCTATATTGAATAATGTTTCATGGAACTTCATAAAGTTTTCCAATAATATATCAGACAGTGTTTCACTGCTATTCATAATGTTTTCACTGGCAAATTCTTTGAGAAATGGATGGCCCCTTCCTTCTTCCAAGTCTGTCTTAGTCTGGAAGCTGTGCTGAAACCTGCCTACCATGGTGACCCTGATGGTATTTGAAATACTGCTGGCATAGTCACCAGCCTCAACATGCCAGCCACCACAGTATGGCAAACTGACAGATGAGTGGTGGATTTTATCCATTGAATCCTTCAATATTGAAACTCAAGGCTTGAATTATTTCTTCAGTTATCTCAGCTTGAGAAATGCTAAGTGTGTTCTTTTCCTTTGATTTTCTAATTCCAGGTGTCTGCATATTTCCTTATAATACCTTACTTTGTCTTCTAGAACCAACCTTTGAAATCTTCTGTTCAGCTCTTTTACTTCATCAGATTCTTTCATTTACTTTAATTACTCTCCGGAGGTTCAATAGCAAGTTTCAGAGTCTCTTCTGACATCCATTTTGGTCTTTTCTTCCTTTTCTGTCGTTTAAATGACCTTTTGTTTCTCTCATGTATGATGTCATCCCACAGGTTGTCTGGTCTTAAGTCATAGGTGTCCACTGCATCAAATCTATTCTTCTGATGGTCTCTAAATTCAGGTGGGATATACTAACTCTCTAAACCAAATCCAAACTGACTGCCATCCAATAACCAGTTGCCACTTGGTCAATTCCAACTTACTGTGACCCCATGTATGTCAGAGTAGAACTGTGCTCCATACGGTTTACAATGACTGTTTTCGTGGAAGTAGATCTCTAGGACTTTCATCTGAGGTCCTTCTGTGTGAATTTGAACCATGAATGAACCTTTTAGTTAGTTGCCAAGCACTTGACCATTTGTGCCACCCGGGGACTCCATAGTAGAAGGAGGACAAGGGAGAAGAGGGGTAAAAATGGCTGTCTGGCTAGCCAAATAACCTCTGTCACAAAGGCTAAGTAGAAACAATTACAACAAGAAGCCTAGGTGGTTGTTGTTTCTAGGTGCCATCAAGTCGACTCCAACTCACAGTGACCCTATGTACAACAGAACAAAACACTGCCTGGTCCTATGTCAGCCTCACAATCCTTGGTATATCTGAGCCTAGCATTGCAGTCACTGTGTCAATCCATCTGATTGAGAGCTTTCTCCTTTTTCATTGACCCTCCACTTTACCAAGCATGATATCCTCCTCCAAAGAATGGTCCTTTCTGACAACAGGACCAAAGTAGGTGAGACAAAGTCTGGTGATTCTTGCTTCCAAGGAGCATCCCAGCTGCACTTCTTCCAGGACAGATTTATTCATTCTTTTGGCAGTACACAGTACATTCAGTATTGTTTGCCAACACCACAACTCAAAAGCATCAACGCTTCTTCACTCGGTCTTCTTTACTCATTGTCCAGCTCTCACACTCATATGAGGTGATTGAAAGCACTGTGCCTTGGGTTTGGGGTCGCCTTAGTCTTCAAAGAGACATCTTTGCTCTTCATCACTTTAAAGAGGCCTTTTGCAGCAGATTTCCCCGGTGTCATACGTTGTCTGATGTCTTGACTGCTGCTTCCATTGGTGTTGATTGTGGAAACAAATAATATGACATCTTTGACAACTTCAATCTTTTCCCCATTTATTGTGATGCTGCTTATTGGTCCGGTTGTGAGTATTTTCTTTTTCTTTTTTTTTTTTATGTTGAGATGTAATGCATACTGCAGACTGTAGTCTTTAATCTTCACCAGTAAGTGCTTCAAGTCATCCTCACTTTCAGCAAGCAACGTTGTGTCATCTGCTTACTGAAGTTTGTTAATAAGTCTTCCTTCAATCCTGATGTTGCATTCTTCTTCATATAGTCCAGTTTCTAGGATTATTTGCTCAGGATACAGATTGAATAAATATGGGGAAAGGATATAACCCTGACACACTCCCCTCCTGATTTTAAACCATGCAGTGTCCCTTTGTTCTGTTCAAACAACAGTCTCCTGGTCTATGTACAGATTCCTCATGAGTACAATTAAGTGTTCTGGAATTCCCATTCTTCTCAATGTTGTCCATAATTTGTTATTATACACACAACTGAATGCTTTTGTATGGTCAATAAAACACAAGTAAACATTGTTCTAGTATTCTTTGCTTTCAGCCAAGATCCATCTGACATCACAATGATATCTCTCATTCCATGTCCTCTTTTGGATCCAGCTTGAGTTTCTGGAAGTTCTCTGTCACTATACCGCTGCAACTATTTTTGAATTATCTTCAGTAAGGTTTTATTTGCAGGTGATATTAAGGATATTGTTTGATAATTCCCACATTCTGTGGGATCACCTTTCTTTGAAATGGGTACATATATGGGTCTCTTCCAGTCAGTTGGCTGGGTAGCTGTTTTCCAAATTTCTTGGCACGGATGAGTGAGTGCCTCCAGTGTGGCATCCGTATGTTGATACATCTCAGTGGGTATTTCATCAATTCCTAGAGCCTTGTCATTTGCCAATTCCTTCAGTGCAGCTTCAACTTCTTTCAATACTATCGGTTCTTGATAATATGCCACTTACTAAAATAGATAAATATTGACCAATTATTTTTGGTTCAGTGACTCGGTATTTCTTCCATCTTCTTTTGATGTTTCCTTCATCGTTCAATATTTTGCCCATAGAATCTTTGAATTTTGCAACTTGAGGCTTGATTTTTTTTCTTCAGTTCTTTCAGCTTGAGAAATGCTGACCATGTTCTTCCCTTTTAGTTTTCTAGCTCCAGGTCTTTGCATATTTCATTATAATAATTGACTTCATCTTCTTGAGCTATATACTACTAAATTAATAAAAAGCACAATTAAGAAACAGAATAGTAGAATGGGAAAACAGAATTAGCTGAAAATACTATATAAATTTTACCCATCTACAAATGTTGGTAGGAAAGAGGCCTCGCCCAATGAAATTTATCTTGGTTTCTTTAAGCAACCCAAATGTATATTTGAAGGTAATTTTAGTAAGTCAGCCTAATACATTTCAGCTGAATGAATGAAACTGTAAGATCTGATAACTGCTTTTTCTTGCTGCCATATCTGACCTCACATTGAGTCCATCTTCTCGCTTTTATGTAACTATATCCATGTACTTTATGACCTCAAGGTGAATGTTCAGTCACAGAGACTGTTTCAGAGGTGTGTGGTGGTCAGCCAATGACTTTATGAAAGAAAGAAGCTTGGCAGGGCTCTTAGAATTTTTATTATTTTTTTATTCTTAGTCTCATAGCACAAAACTTGGAAACATGAATAGATTGGATCAGAGAAAGGATGTCAACTCTTGCCCAGTTAGAAAAATATGTAAAGATATGCATAGTAGCCATGGTGTTAATTTGTCAATACAGTGTTTTAATTGGCCATCTCTTTGGGATTTATTTTGGATGGCTGAAGTTATCCTTAACAGTAACTGGACACTAGCTTAGAACATCAAGGGCCTGATAGTGTTTGGATACTTCAAAACAAAGAGAGTGACTAGGATCCAAAAGAACATGACCTTTGGCCTAGAACCACGCCTTTTTTCTGAAGTCTCCCTTACCTTGGGGCCCAGGACTGGACACAATTCCAGATGTGCTGACCGGCTATTATGAGCATGGAATCAAGTCATGGGGTAAATACTTTTGAGTGCATTTCATTTGAGGCAGACTTTAAATCAGGACTTCTAGCATGTGATGGGGAGCTCTGGTAGCATAGTGCCTAAGGCATTTGACTGCTAACCAGAAGGCTGGCGGTTCAAACCCACCAGTCACTCCTCGGAAGGAAGATGGGGCAATCTACTTCCGTAGTAAGCCCCTAAACTTTGCTGAATATCAGTTTCCTTAACCAACCATGTATGTTGTTGTTGTTACGTGCCATCAAGGCGGACTCGACTCATAGCCACCCGTCCTTGGGTTTCCGAGGCAATATCACTATGGAAGTAGATTGCCCCATCTTCCTTCCAAGGAGTGGCTGGTGGATTTGAACCAGCAGCCTTCTGGTTAGCAGTTAAATGCTTTAGGCGCTACACTACCAGAGCTCCTAACCAACCATGTATAGGGTACAATGTACACCTCATAAGCTCATTTTGACAGTGAGATATGATTGTGTACAAGAGCAAGAAGGGGATGATTGTGTGCCTCAATTTATGTATCTGTAAAATAGGGATAACAACATTACCAATGTTAGAAATTGCTATGAGGAATAAATGAATACAAGTAAAGTGCATAGAATAGGGAATGACTCATGGATAAGTGCTCAGGAGTGTTAGCTGCCATTCTTTTTACTGTTATTTTCACATATTAACGTAACTGTTTTTTTCTTAATCAGGAGACAAACTTCTCTAATAATCTTTCTTAAAATTTCCTCTAACACTTTTCTATTTAATTGTCTAGGTTTACAGATTGGTCAAGTAGCAGGTTGTTAGGTCTTTCTAAGCCCATATTTTAAATCTTTCCCCAAACATATATTTAGAAAAATATTAAAACATAAACTTTTTTTCCTTTCTCAATAGAACTATACATCCATTTTCTCATAGTCATCTAAACCTGGATATTAGGTGTCTAGTTACAACAACAACAGTTTCAATAGTTTGGTATACTTAAATTCAAAGCGTGGGCCTTCCATCTTGAAATAAAACCACTGTGGATTCACCAGAGCTACATCTGCAAGTGAATCACCGAAAAAAACCACTCTACTGCTCCTAGTTTTCTATGCTGTATTTCTAACTACCACCACCCGCCCACTACAAAACACAAAAACAAAACCTCAGACCAAACCTGTTGCTGTTGGATTGATTCTAACTTATCTCATTTGTTACAGAGGAAAACCACTTCACAGCGTTTTCTTGGCTATAATATTTATGGAAACAGATTGGCAGACCTTTCTTCTGTGGTGTCTCTGGGTAGATTCGAACTGCCAACCTTTAGATTAGCAACTAGTCTTAAACCCCTTGTGCCATCCATGCTTCTCACCTATTTCTAACCAGTCTTCATAACTTACTAAGTTTTATTTGATTTTCACTTTTTGTGAGGTGGCCAGGAGCAAAAATCATGATCTCCATTTCAGATAGAAGAAGATAGGTTGAGATCAAAAGTGATTTGCCCACTCATTTGGTGATTCGGTATCAAAGTTTGGGCTAAAACTGATCCTAGTAGGCAGTCCTTTGAAACACATGGCCAGTCAGCCAGAAGAGACTGCACTGTGAGTTTTTTTTTCTTTAAATTTTATCAGGAAATAAATCCACAGCCTGGATTGGAGGTAGGACAAGTCAAGGGTCAGGTTCTGCCTCTAAAACAAGAGATTCTAGGAGCAGGCAAGAGTGATACATGACCATACACACTTGGCTCAGAGTTTAACATCACAGGCTTTAGGAAGCATAGAAGAACCGTCAGGTAAAAATCTTGGAAAGAATGACACAAAAGAATTAAAAGACTCCTTAGTATTTGACATATGTGAGTTTTCATCTCAAATGATTTGGCACACGCCATTAATTCTCTTTCCCATCAGCAAATGGTAACCTCATAGGGATGGCATTTTTCTTTGCTGCTGCTAGGAATGGCGAAGGTCACATTCCAGAAAAGGATGCTTGTCTTGCAAAGCATACCATTCTTGGGGAAAGATAAAGAGAGTTAATGTTTGAAGACAGTGTCAACTCCATCAACAACTAATAAACTAACCTAGCTTTAATTGCTGTTATAACTTTGCCCCCTTGTCCAGAAATGCAATACTAAGAAGCTGAATAAAACAGCTCAGACTGATTAAAACAATGCCTTTTTATAACTCAGGCTAGTCTTTTCAAGACCACCATTATGCAGTGTGATTTATTCAAATCCTGGACATTCTTTCTGCTTGACAATGCTGGGAGTTAACTGAGATGGCAATAAAGAATCAAGAAGGCTGCCATTTGTGAGTTCCTTCCAGTTATGCTGAAGTCAAGGAATTCTTGAATTTTAGAGCCACATAGGAAGTTGAATGATGTAATCCAACCCTCTCACTCCTTTATCCAATTGAAGATTCCATTGCACCTCAACTCTAACAGATAGTTCTAACAACTGTTAACCATCCTCCTATCCTTGGATACCTGAATGGTGTTCAGTATTGCAAGTGGCTGTCAATGACATTATGAGAGTAATTCAACTGTTTAAAAAAAAAAAAAACATTGCTTTCTTGTGTTAACCCTGCTTGACTCTTTACAACTTTCCTACTGGCAAATGTCCCTTACTTTGGTCATGAAAACCAAAAAGAAAACAAAACAAAGCAAAACAAAAAAACAAACCCACAACCACTAAGATGATTCTGATTCATAGCAACACTTTACAACAGAGAAGAACTGCCCCCATAGGGTCTCCAAGGTTATAAATCTTTACAGAAGCTGATTGCCTCATCTTTCTCCCACAGAGTGCCTGATGGGTTTGAGCAGCCAAACTTTTGGATAGTAGGTGTGGTAGTTAAGGTTGTGTATCAACTTGGTTGGCTGGGCCTGGTTGAGTGGATGGGCAGCTGGTTATAGTATTCTCCATGATGAGACTGGTAATCAATTCCATGGTGGAATCTACTGTGAGCAGCTGAGTAGCTGCCTTAGGGATGTGGTCTGCTTCCAGTACATAAGAATAATATTTGAGGAAGGTCTCTACCTTTTTGGCACACCTGGATCCTGCTTTTGGCTGAGTCATCAGTGGTCTGCCATGCTGTCTGCTGATCTTGGAACTGTTTACCTAGTGGTCTGCCATGTTGCTTGATAATCTTGGAACTGTACCATTTTACTTGTTGACCTTAGGTTTGTCAGCCTCAGCAGACAGTAGCTGCCTGAGTTAAGAAAAGCCTCCAGCTGCAGTGGGCTGGGAGTAAGAGGCACAGCTGAAGCCCAAGGTTGAGGGGACTTCACCTAGCTCCTAGGGTTTGCACTTTGAATTCGGACATCTAGCCTCCAAAACTGTAAGAGAAGCAATCCTTGTTTGTTTAAGTCATCCACTTGTGGTATTTCGGTTAGAGTGGCACAAGAGAACCAAAATGGTGGTTGAATGATTTAACCACTACACTGCCAAAGCTCCTTTGGCCATGACAACAGGAGGACCAACACTGGAGAAAGACATAAAATGTGGTAAAGTGGAGGGTCAGAAAAAAAGAGACCCTAAATGAGATATATTGACACAGTGGCTGCAACAATGGGCTTAAACACACCAATGATTGTGAGGGACCAGGTGCGGGACCAGGCCATGTTTTGGTCTGTCATGTACTGAGCTGACTCAATGGCACCTGACCAACAGCAACAACAGCAACTGCCTCCAGAGTTATTTGGGGAAAGTCCTACCCAAGGAGGGCAGAGAGTATAGCCAGGTGTTGAGGTTCACTGCTGTGGAGCTAGATTGCCTGGGTTCAAAACCAAGCTCCTTCACTTCTTCACTGGGCCCCTGTGGCTCAGTGTACACATCTGAAAGTATGTGAAGTAACGCCTATTTTATAGAGTCACTATCCATTTGAAACAAGTTCATAATTGTAAAGAATTTAGAGCAATGTCTGGCACTTAGTAGGTACTCAATGTTAGATATTGGGAGTATTTTTTTAAATTACTTTATCTTATACCAAATCCTTTTTTAAAAAATAGTACTATTTTGAGCATTATACTGAGTGTATTCTGAGGCTCTGTCCAATAAGTACCATGATTGGTGTGTTAAGGTTGTGTGTCACTTTGGCTGTCCATGATGCTCAGTGGTTTAGCAGTTACGATATAGTCATCTCTTACAGTGAGATCTGATGTGATCACCTCTGCTATGAGATGTGCTATGAGCAGCCAATCAGTTGAAAGGGAGTTTTCTCAAGGGTATAACTTACTTCATGCACACACACACACACACACACATACAGTTTAAATTCACCAGCCGCTCTGTGGAAGATGGGTGATCTCTTCTGTAAAGATTTACCACCTCAGAAACCCAAAGAGCGTTGCTATGAGTCGGAATTGACTCTATGGCAGTGAGTTTGCTTTTATATATGCATATATACATGTGTATATATATATATATATACACACACACATGCATATATATATATATATACATATATATATATATATGCATGTGTGTGTGTGTGTATATATGTACGTATATATATATATATGTTGTTGTTGTTGTTAGGTGCCGTCGAGTCAGCCCTGACTCATAGCGACCCCTCCTTGGGTTTCCGAGGCAGTGTCACTACGGAAGTAGGATTGCCTAACCTTCCTTCTGAGGAGTGTCTGGTGGGTTTGAACCGCCAGCCTTCTGGTGAGCAGGCAAGTGTCTTAACCACTATGCTACCAGAGCTCCCTTATATATATATATATATATATATATATATATATATATATATATATATATATATATATATATATATATATATATGTATATATGTATATATGTATGTATATGTATAGGTACAGGTACATGTGTATGTATATATCCTGGGAAGTTCTCTGACTTTCTGCTGGATATGGATCCTGTATCTGGCTCATCATCACCTCTGACTCCTGGACTTAAATAAGTGGACTGCTGTATTGCCTGCCAACCTGGGGATTGTTGCCTTCACATTCTGTGAGCCAACAATCTGCCATTTTACCTGCTGATCTTGGATTCATCAGCCTCTGAAGCCAGCAGCCTGCTGTGTTGGCTACTGATTTGCTTCATCAGCCCCTGCAGCTGTGTGAGTCAGGAGACGCCTCCAGCTTGACACTCAACCCATGGACTTGTGACCCGCAAGCCTCTACAACTGCATGAGCCATTTCCTTGAAATAAATCTTTCTCCTTCTCTCTCTCTCTCACTCTCTCTCTCTCTCTCTCTGTATGTATATATGCTTCACTGGTTTTGCTTTCTAGAGGATCCAGTCTAAGGTAATTGATAACATCTGTCAAGGGTAGAAGGGAAAATGAGCCACACATGCCTGGTATTTGTCATTCATGATCCAATCCTGCTTTCTCATAATAATCCTTCAAATATTTAATGAAATTGATAGTTTTTCTATCTCAGTCTCCTCTCCTCCAGGGGGAAGCACCTGATAGAAATACTGAAGTCTATTGATTCTTTTAGGAGCTCTGGTAGCATAGTGGCTAAGACACTTGCCTGCTAACCAGACGGCTGGCGGTTCAAACCCACCAGCCACTCCTCGGAAGGAAGGTTGGGCAATCCTACTTCCGCAGTGATACTGCCTCGGAAACCCAAGGAGGGGTCGCTATGAGTCGGGGCCGACTCGACGGCACATAACAACAACAACAACAACAACAACATTGATTCTTTTAGCTGCCAAAGATGGGTCTTCAAGACATCTTTGAGTTGGGCTTAAAATCAGAACAAGGGAGAAAATTTTATCTTTTCATTTATTATTCTTTATTAAATGAGTACACATGATATCATAATTATTTGAAATCTCTCCAAAAACACAGATGCTCCATTTTACACAATTTAATAATGAAATTCATTTTCTCCTCCTCCACACATGCTCCTTCATTGGTTTTACCATTGACATACAGCATGTTATTAAGAAGGAACCTTAGATCAGAGTTATGGAGCATAAGTTCTAGATCTAATTTTTCCACCAAACAGATATATGGCCTTGGGAGTTCCTTTACTCCAAATGACAATACTGCAACATTGTTGTTTTCTTAAGAATTGTTATCATATGCTTTATTTGACATCGTGTCTGGAGGTGCATGATATGCTTGGGATCATGGGAAAATAAAAGCAAGGTAGAAGGTGATCTTCTAGGTCTCACTTGTACCTTTAGCCTCAGAAACAGTTATCAAAACCAGGGGCAAATATATCCTTGAATCCCCAATGGACTTCAACTTTTCCCATATTGACCCAAGCCAAATTCACTTCCTTCCACTGAATTGTGGCTTCTCCATCACCTCTTTCCACAGTCAATTTGATTCCTGTGTATTCCAGGTGGAAAGATCCACATGTATAGTTGCTCTTTACATTGTTGAAAAAAATTGTCTTTCCAATAATAGGTCATCGGTTTTGCAAAATTCTATTATATGATCTCTGCTGTCATTTCTATCACCAAAATCATATTTTCAAACTACTGATCCTTCTTTGTTTCCATCTTTCACATTCCAGTCACCAGTATCAATGTATCTTGTATCTTGATTGTATATTTGATCAATTTCAACTGCAGAAGTTGGCAAAATCTTCAATTTCTCCATGTTTGGCATTAGTGGTTGGTGCATAAATTTGAATAATAGTTGCACTAACTGGTCTTCCTTGTAGGGGTATGCATGCTACCCTGACATTGACAGTGTTGTAATTGATAATAGCCATAATTCTTATATATTTATATACTTTGTGGAGTCAGGAAAGATTTAGGGTGGCTGTAATAATAGTAACAATAACTCCCAACCAGTAATCTGGTTTATTACATTTATTTTTCTACAAAAGTTCAGCCCAGTGGTCTTATTGTCCAAACACATACATCTTCAGCATTAAATGCCCTTTCATCTATGGACCAGCCTAACTAGAGTCAGAACCTTAGCGTTAGAAGGGACTTTCAAAATCTTCAAGCCCAAAGATCCTCCTTTGAAAGTGAGGAAATTAAAGTCTAGAACAATGCAGTGCTTGGGTCAGGTATCACAGCTAGTGAGTGGCAGAGTTTGTATACAGATCCCCTTCCCCTTACCTACAGCCTATGGCCCTGGATGGGCCTCCACTCTGCAAAATCAGGCAGCACCTGATCATAAGTCATGTCCACACATTCTCATGTGATTGTTTCAGGTCATGTTTTTGGACAGAATGAACCAGTCAGCTGCTGTGCACCTCCCTCCCGTGGTGGTTATGTTGTGTGTCAACTTGGCTGGGCCTGGTTGAGTGGCTGGACAGCTGGTGGTAGGTATACCCAATGATGAGACTGGCAATCAACTCCATGGTGGAATCTACCACAAGCAGCTGAGTAGCTGCCTTCAGGATGTGGTCTGCTTCCTGTATATAAGGAGAAGGTTGGGAATGGTCTCTAGCCTATAGCATGCTTGGACCCTGCATGTAGCCATGTCATTGCTCAGCAGCCTGCTATGCTCTGCCGACCTTGGGACTTACAATGGACTTAAGTTAGTGGCCTGTTGTGTGGTTTGGTAACATCAGAGCTGTGCCTTTTTACTTGTCAACCTTGGAGCTTCTTAGCCTCAGCAGCCAGCAGCTGTCTGAGTGAAGAAACACTCTAGCTCCATTGGGCTGGGAGTAGGAGGCAGAGCTGGACCCCAATGGTGAGGGGGCTTTCACCCAGCCCCTAGAGCCTCGTACTTTTGAACTTGGACTTAAAGCCTCCAAATTGTAAGAATATAACTCCAGTTTGTTAAGGCCATCCCATTTCTGGTACATTCTTGTCAGAGCAGCACTAAGTAACCAGAACACTCCCTTAAATTGACTGTCTAACCAGGATGAGTGGTGGAGAGTGGTCTACTTCATAGCCTTGGACTCTATTATTAATATAGAAGATATTTTTATTCCATCTTCCTTGTGTACCAGGACACTAGGAAGTCCCCTCATCTGTCAGTGTTTGCAATTCATAGGACTTGGCAACTCACAAAAGCCTGGTGCATGTGAATATCAAGAATGAGTTGTTGT
This sequence comes from Orycteropus afer afer, assembly GCF_000298275.1. Classification (NCBI taxonomy): domain Eukaryota; kingdom Metazoa; phylum Chordata; class Mammalia; order Tubulidentata; family Orycteropodidae; genus Orycteropus; species Orycteropus afer. The sequence goes on from NW_006921709.1 coordinate 6,080,561, forward strand.
TGTTGTTGTTAGGTTACATCAAGTTGGCTCCAACTCATAGCAACCCTATGTACAACAGAACAAAACAATGCCTGGTCCTGTGCCATCCTCACAATCCTTGCTATGCTTGATTCCATCATTGCAACCACTGTGTCAATCCATCTTTTTTGAAAGTCTTCCCAGAGCTCTGGTAGCATAGTACCTTTGGCACTTGACTGCTAACCAGAAAGCTAGCAGTTCAAACCCATCAGCCACTCCTCAGAAGGAAGATGGGGCAATCTACTGTCTTGGAAACCCAAGGAGGGGTCGCTATGAGTCGGGGCCGACTTGACGGCACATAACAACAACAGCAACAAACTAGTTTACCAAGCATGATATCCTTCTTCAGGGACTGGTCCCTTCTGACAACATGACCAAAGTAGGTGAAACAAAGTCTGGCCATTTTCGTTTCCAAGGAGCATTCCAGCTCTACTTCTTCCAGGACATATTTGTTCATTCTTCTGCCAGTCTATGGTATTTTTAGTATTCTTTGGAACACCACAATTTAAACGCATCAAGTCTTTTTTGGTGTTCTTTATTGATTGTCCAGCTTTTGTATGTGTATGAGGCAATTGAAAATACAGTGGTTTTAGTCAAGCAAACGTTAGAATTTCAGGGATGGGTAGGTATCAAGAAAAGGAAAGAAGACACCCTCCTTGTCCACTGACTAAGTCCTGAGTAATACTCAGTCCAGGATTTAGACCTTGTCAGAAGCCACCAAAGTAACTCAATTTTTAAGATTATTCAGAGTCTAATTGTTTGGCTAACATATTTATGAAAAATACTTTTCCAAGAAACAAGAGTGATTTTCTTAAAAAATAAAAACAGACCTAACTTAGGGGTCAATCAGTCTCCAGAACAGGATTACCATCAAATGGTGCCCCTGGATCTGGCTCCTGGTCACTTCCTTTGCTATATAAACTGTCCTTCCATGGAGCACTCCCATTGACTCTTCCCAATGATAATGTCTTTAAAAGAATCAACCACTACATTGTTATCACCCCCATATTTTCAGTTCTTATTTGTATCTATATTTAGATTGGAGAGAAAAATCTTTTTCCACTGCTGAAGAAAAAGACTTTTTAAATTTCTAAGAGAATTAACGGATGTGTTTAGAGGAATTTCAAATATAGTTGAAGTCTTGTTGCTAAAAAGGAATACACACTAAAATTTATGAAATGTGGAAGTTGATAGCTGGCAGGGTGACTATGACTTTGATATTCTGATCACAGGTTATGATCACTTACATATTCCCCATAGGTCTTGGGTCAGACCGTGGGGATAAGACAAGGGCAGGGGCTTGGGTGCATGCATGGATGTAGGAGCAAGCACTACAGTTGTGTCCTAAAAATAATAATTATGGTCAGCAAGAGCATCGATCATTACAGTCCTAAAGAGTCGTGTCAAGAGATTTCTATTCTCAATCGATCAAAATCTGATACCAAATTGAGAAAAAACAAACAAACAAAAGCAAAAAAAAAACTTTGTTTTCCTCTTTACAATGTTCTCTGAATAACTTGCCCAATAAGAGTCTTCCAACACTCAATCATTGTCGTGTCAAAAATAGACGACATCTCTTTGTCTAACCTTACAAATGAAAGGATTCATGTGATGATTCAGAGGAGAATGGACCAGAATGTGTGGTTGGAGGAAGCAACAGGATGGGGTCTCAGAGATAGCCTTGGGCCAACTGGCAAAGTAAGCACTTCATCCTTTTTTCCCTCCCTGACCACTGGATCATGCTCTCAACTCACCTAATGTCTGTACAAGGTCCTATAGTTTGCAACTCATTAACCCTCTTTTTCATACCCTCAGTGCCCCAAAGTGTGATGAAGAAACACTGGAAAAGACTTCATGTCTTATGAGTATATATATATGTTATTGTTGTTGTT
>NW_006921709.1:6082570-6130619 GCF_000298275.1 Orycteropus afer afer
GACTCATAGTGACCCCTCCTTGGGTTTCCGAGGCAGTATCACTACGGAAGTAGATTGCCCCATCTTCCTTCCGAGGAGAGGCTGGTGGGTTTGAACCGCCACCCTTCTTGTTAGAAGTCAAGTGCCTTTAGGCACTACGCTACCAGAGCTCCTATGTGTGTGTGTGTGTGTGTGTGTGTCTGTAGGCATATCTAAAATACATGTTTGTTAGTTCTGCACATGTATACATAATAAAACCCATAGAGAGCACAGTTACAGATCCCCCAACCCACACCCCAGACATAACCAAACATCTCTCAGGATCGTTTTACTGGATTTGGAGACTTAGGGTCAGTCTTCTGGGACATCTCAGCCAATTGTCACAACATAGTCTATAAAGTTTACGTTCTACATCCTTGTTTGGTAAGTAGCGTTTGAGGTCTTAAAAGCTTGTGCATGGCTATGTAAGATACAACTATTGGTCTCAACTCATCTGGAATGAAAAATAAAGAAACTAATGACTTAAAGAAAAAGCCACTCTATAGTACCAATTGCCTATACAAACCATGGCTTCTCCTATCCAGAGACCAGAACTAAATAGTATCTAGCTACCACTACTGAACTGAGGCCACAGAAGATGATCCCGGGTAGAATGGGAGAAAATTATAGAACAAAACTCAAAATCTTAAAAAAAAAAAAAAAGTCTAAGTGGACCAGCAGAGACCTGGGGAACCCCTGAGACAATTGCTCTGAGACACCTTTTAAACTTTGAGCTGAAACTGCTTCTGGAGGTCCACTTTCAACTAAATAATGGATTGACTCATAAAATAAATAATAACACCCACGAGTACTATACTCCTTTTTGGAAAAAAAAAAAATCTCCTACTTGAGACCAAATGGTCAACATTTACCCTAAAGCAAAGATGACAAGTGGGGGTAGAGGTGGTGGAAGGGAAGGAAAAATAATGGAAACAGAACATAAATAATGAGAATGTTGACACAATTATGGAAAATGTAACCAATGTCACGGAACAATATGTACAGAATTTGTTAAATAGGAACATAATTTGCTGTGTAAACTTTCACCAAACACTCAATAAAATAATTTTTTTTTTTAAAAAAAGAGACCATATTTCGGCCTCAAAAAGTCTGTCCACTCCAAGTATTGGTGATAACTAAATTGGAAATATTGCTTTCAACTGGTTGACGTCTTAATCAAAATGTGAATCCTTAGAGGCCATTAGCAATACACGTGTTTTTTTTTTTTTGAGGAGGAGGAAAAGGAGAAAAAATCATGGGAATTATTTTAGAATTTATATGTATTAGATCTTGCCTCAGATTTTAGGTACTGACTGCTGGTTTCTTGACCTGGCTTGCCTTTCAGGTATTTGGTTATAATCTCTAGTGCATCCTGATGCTAAAATATAATGACACTTACACTTCAGGGCCCCTCACTTACACAGGTGCCTTCCAAGGCCTAGGAAAGGCTGTAGCAATATGTTCATACATTTGTTTGTTTTTTCAAAAAAATCGCAAATGTAAGATATTTTCACTTTAACTCTCTAAGGTTGCTATCTGTTTCCACTCCAATTTTCCCCTCCCTTATACTTATCCTGTGGGAGCTTTGGTAGCATAATGGCTAAAGCACTTGACTGCTAACCAGAAGGCTGGTGGTTCAAACCCACCAGCCACTCCTCGGAAGGAAGGTTGGGCAATCCTACTTCCGTAGTGATACTGTCTCGGAAACCCAAGGAGGGGTCGCTATGAGTCGTGGCTGACTCGACGGCACATAACAACAACAACAACAATACTTATCCTGTGTCTGAGTTGAGGTAAGGGAAAATGGGAAATTCTCCATGAATATTCACTTGTAATTGATTGCACTTCTAAATAAATATTTACATTGATACTTAACTATGTATTTGTAATTTTAAATTATTTTTCTTACTGGAGACTTCCAAAGTCTTCAGTCCCCATAAAACCTGGATTTATTCCTACTGCTATATTCTTAAATAAAGGCTGAAATCCTTGGAGTCTAGGTCTTCTGCAATCAACTCTCATATAATTCTCAATCTCATATTTAATTTTCCCTGTGTACCATTCTTTGGGAGCAGTGGTGATGCAATGATTCAATTCTTACCTTCCATGGGGGGGCTCTAGGTTCAATTCTCACCTAATGCACTTCATATGCAGCTATTCACCCATTTGTCAGTGGAGGCTTGCTTGCACATTGCTATGATATTGAATAGCTTTTACCTGAGTCTCCATACTAAGACGGACTAGGAATGAAGTTCTGACAATCTACTTCCAAAACATCAGCCAGGAAAACCTATGTACAGCAATGGTCCAATATGAAAAGGATCATGGGATTGGCACGGGACCAGACAGCATTTCATTCCATTGTGCATGGATTTGCCATGACTTGGGGGCCGATTGGATAGCAGCTAACAACAGCAGTCCCAGTCTCAGATTTTAGGTACTGACTGCTGGTTTCTTGACCTGGCTTGCAATAACTTCTAGTTTTCATACCATGCCCGGTTTGCTTAGTCCGTTCTCATGGCTGGACACAAGATCATCATAGGAAAAGGGAGTGGCAAATGGGGAAAGTGGGGAGAGAATGGCTAATTAAGTGAGAAGGAGGAGAAAAGAGAATTGAAGATGTACATAAATTGACAATCTTTCTCATATAATCTTAGTATTGGTGGGTCAAACAAGAGGGTCCTTATTCCTGGAGGATCAGAGGAGTAGATTCCTAAATTTTTGTTTGTTTTAAAGGCTGAAATACAACATTGCTAAGTTGGTTGAGAAGCTAAGTGATATTCCAGCCCCAGATGGAGGTAGAAGTAAAGAATAGAGAGGTGATAGGATGAAGAGTTCAAATGAATTACGAAAAACACATGGTCTTCCAAAAAGGAAACAGTTATGAAAAGGGATGGAAAAATCAGTTCTTCCAGGATAATGCCTTTTTTCGAGCCCCAACGGAAATTCAGTTGCGACATGAGGAAGCTGGAAGAATGCTATGGAAGCCCAGGTTACCTGACCAGAGGAAAGAGGGCTGAGAGGAAAGGCTAACAGTGGGGGACAAGGACAAGGGGTCACATTTTTCTTGGCATTAAAATATCTTCAAATGAGTTATTTTTCCAAAAGTTTCCAAGGAGGATTCTCTACCAGTTTCTAACCTCCATTTGGGATTTGAAACCTACAGGAAACAAAGACCCTTCCCATGACCTCTTTTCTTCCTCTCTAAATAAAATTTGGTTGCAGAGAGCTGGGTGAGCAGAGGCTGGACCTTTTGCTGTGCCTGGAAGCATGGCCTCTGCCTAATGCAGTCCGAGGGGCTGGTTCTGCTCCCAATTAGCTGTTGTTTTGGCAAGTTGTTTAAATATCAGAATTATGTGAGAGCTGATTGCAGAAGGCCTGGAATCCAGAGACTCCAGCCTTTCATCTGCAAAACAGAGTTTAGACTAGAATCTTAATTTAGTAGAGAGGGGTGGCCAAAGACCCTTTTAGGGAGGTGAAAAGCTGCAGAGCTTCTCCTGACAAATAGGGACATATGTCTGGTCACATGATACTTTCTGTATAATTTTAAGGGCTCATGGACCCTGTAGTAGACAGTTCTCCAATGTAGTTTCCCTCCTTGCAGGAGGGTTATACATCTTCATCCTACTGAACTCAGGCTTGGCCAAAGGAACACAAGCAGAAGTTCTGTGTATCACTTCTGGACTGAAGAATGAAAAGATGTGCTCTCTTTTCCCCCTGCACTGAGGCCAGCAGTGTTCCAGATGGTGGGTTCTCCATTAGCCCAGTCTAAGAGTAAGGCTGACAATGGTGCAGGAGCAAAGTTCCCAGCCAATATACGATGATCTGTGGCATAAGCAAAAAACAAGTCTTTATTGCTTTAAGCCATTAAAATTTTTGTAGTTGTTTGTTATCACAGAGCCATCTAGCTGACACAACCTCTGAATCCATCCTTGAGTCCTGGAGCCTTCTACGGGCCCCAGGTTATCAAGTCTAAATCATTTCTAAAGTCTTTTTGTTTCTGAAAATCTGAGTCTGTGAGGTCCCTGGGTAGTGCAAGCGGTTTGTGATCAGCTGGTAATCTAAAGGTTGGCAGTGTGAACCCACCCAGCAGCTCCTTGGCAGAAAAGCCTGGTGATCTGCTTCTGTGAAGATAACAACCAAGAAAACTGTATGGTACAGTTCTACTATGCAGCTTATGGGGGTGTTATGAGTTGGAATCAACTCTATGACAACGGGTTTTTGTTTTGTTTTGTTTGCTTCTTAATGAATCTGTGGGACAAAACTTAAAAAATACTATTTCAGATTCTTGAATCACCTAAATCCTTCTCCTGGTTAACAGAGAATGTCCATTTGGTTGAGTGGAAGGTCTCATTTTAGAGTCAAGTTATCAAATCAATAAATGGGTGGGTGATTTACATGAAAGGCTCCCAGGCAATGAGATTTCCAAGGGGTTAATGGAAGGTCTCACAAGTAAGCGAGAAGGGATCATTCCAGCCCTGGTTATGCTCCTTTGAGTGCTCCCTGGTTATTGCTATCATCCCAGTTTCAGAAGAAAAAGAGACCGAAATCAAGAGAAGAACTAAAGGACATATCTGAAAGTTTCAAATGACAAAGGAAGTCAAATCAAGAGGCAGGATGTCTGCACTTTGTTTCTATTTATGGAACAAAATATCCAAACAGAGCTCTCCATTCAGAATTCATCTGGCTATTAAAGCTGACTTCCAAATTAGTATCTGCAAGGAAATGGTCAGTATTCAAATCTTTCCCTGTAGTGGGTTTGTATTTAGAGACAGTTCACATGTGTTTAAATAACTGATCAATTCTACCTTGTCGAATTAGGTACTGGTCTGTCAAAAACAGGATGAAGCTCATTAGCGAGCAGTACAAAACAGTACAATGGAAGGGAGAATAAACAGACTACACAGAAATGAGAAAACAAGAGCCTATTCAGGAAGCAAGGAGGAATAGCAGAAAATGATAGAGTAGTCATAGTTGACCAAAAGCTAGTGAGACAGCTATGTAGCACTGCTACTTAGTAAATGATACTGAACAGAAAATAAAGGAAAGGTCCCTATAGGCTAAAGACCTTTAGCCTGGAGAGAAGAATTCTAACCAGGGATTTAACAATGTTGTATGTGTAAGAAGCACCCTCATATAATTGTAAGAATGTTGGATTGGGTGGAAGTTGGGAAATTTGGGTCTAGGCCCAGGTCTGAGTTTAAACCCCTTGCCGACAAGTCAATTCTGACTCTTGGCAACCCCACGAGTAGAGCTTTTCAGAAGAAGAACTGCACTCTATAGGGTTTTTGATATTTGTAATCTTACAGGCATAGATTGTCAGGTTTGGCTTCTGCAGTACTGCTGGGTGGATGCGAACTGTCAGCCTTTCAGTTAGCAAACAAGCATAAAATTAAGGGACCTTAAAATTACTTCCCTATAAACTGAGCAGTTTGGGTTAAGATCATCTAGGTAGTTTTAGGAAAATAATCAATGAATTTCTGTCTCCACTATTCAGAAAGCTCTAGAAGCAAAAGAATTTCTTAATTAACACAAACATGAATAATTATGTATTTAAATGAACTTCCAGAGAGAAAGCGTATCTTTGGAGGTCTTTAAAGTTCAGATAGAAGTCATCATTGCTCTGAGGGTTGAGATAGACCAGAAGACATTTTTTACATTACTTCCAGCCATCAAAGAATGTCAAAGCACCTGATTGTTGTCTTTAAAATGACATGCTCTAGCAGAATAGAAAGAATATCCAAAACTGTTGATTTATTTTCCCTACAGCAGTCAGCAAGATGGTGCAAAGAGAAATCCAGCAAAAATTAGGCTATAAGTTTGAACCAAAAAAAAAAAAAAAAAGAAACCAAACTCACTGCCATGGTGTTGATTCTGACTCATAGTGACCCCATTGGGTCTCCGAGGTGGTAAATCAGAAGTAGGTTGCTCCATCTTCCTTCCACAGAGTGGCTGGAGGGTTTGAACTGCCAACCTTCTGATTAGCAGTCAAATAACTTGGGCACTATACCACCAGAGCTCCTTATGAGTTTGAACCGTGCTGTGTTTTTACTTTGGAAAACACTGTCATGTCTTACAACCACCTTGTGAGGGATAGCACTGGTATGAGTTGTCATCCCATCTGACAGATGAGCCTCACGTTGGCCAGTGGAGGAAGCAGGAACAGCTCACCTCTCAGCTTGCTTGTCCTACCTCCAGCAGTAGCAGGCCCCAAGTGTAGCTGAAGTTTGGATTTTTCCCTGGGTGGGATTCTTCTTTCCTCTCTGAGTAGACTTGGCAAGCCCTGCACTGTAGCCTGGGCAAGAATGTGTCTAATCAGAAGCAACTCCTAGGTATCCCACACTGCAGCATTTATTTAATTTAAAAAGCAGCAGGCTGTGGGTGAACAGTGAAGTCCCTGTTGCCATCCTGTTTCAACACAAGTAAAGTGCCAGAGAGAGGACAGTGGTGGTTCAGTGCTGGAATTCTAGCTTTCCATGCAGGTGATCTGGGTTGAATTCTTGGCCAATGCACCTCAAGTGCAGCCGCCACTCATCTTGAGTGTTGCTGTGATGCCACGCAGGTTTCAGCAGAGCATCCAGACTAACATAGACTAGGAAGAAAGTCCTGGTGATCTACTTCCAAATATCAGTTAATAAAAACTGTATGGATCGCAGTGGTCTGATCTCAATGTGCATGAGTTGGGCAGACTCAAGGGTAGCTAACTGTTATACTAGGCATGAACCTCCATCAGGCTCTTCTTAGAAAGAATGTACAGCCAAGGGTGCCATTAGGTCAGTGGAAGTTATCCTCTGAAATACCTCTGCAAGGTTAACACTACACTGAGGGAAAATAAACTCTCAATTTACAAGGCCCTAGAACAGTTCTCTGTAGTCCCTTTAATGGAATTGGGTCCCTGAAGGCTGACTTTCAGCCAAATTGAGATACCCTGGCATCCCCTTCTTTTATTAATTTATTAGCTCTCCTGGACCATCTTTTTGGACACCCCTTGTCTTAGGCTGAAGGAGCTCTGGTGGCACCGTGCCTAAGGCATTTGACTGCTAACCAGAAGGTTGGTGGTTCAAACCCACCAGCCACTCTGCAGAAGGAAGACAGGGCAATCTCCTTCTGTAAAGATTTACCCCCTCACAAACCCAATGGGAGTCAATATGAGTCAGAATCAATGCGATGACAATGAGTTTGGTTTGGTTTTGGTTTTGTCTTAGGCTGAGTTCTCCAGAGAAGCAAAACAGTGAAGCTTAGAGAGAGAGAAAGAAAGAGAGATTGATTTCAAGGAAATCGCACACATGGTTGTTGCTTGAACAATTTCTCTTAGAAAGATCAGCACGAGGCCGGTCCCCATGAGGCAGAGGTTAAAGATGTCCCAAATGTCCAAACTACCATGCCACTCCATCATTTCAGACATTAACTCCTTCTCCTCCTCCCAGTAATTTCCCCAGTCTTAGGGTTCTGTATTTCGCTGTAATGCCTCACAGAACTCACAGACACCCAAGGGTTCGTCTCACGTAGTAGTGGTGGAGGCTGGCAGGCTGGCGAGTCCTGGGTCCTCCCAACTCTCGAGGTTTGATGAACCTCAATCAGCAGATCAGATGACAGCTGCTGTCCCAAATCCAGGGGTGAGATGAGGATGGTCCAAGACACAAAGCCGGAGCAAGAGGAGAGCAAATCTTCCCAGGAGATTAGTAGGTATACCCTCAGGGAAGCTAAGGGTGGTGATTTGAATTATACCCTCCAGCAAGGCAGGACTCAAGATACATTCCACCTGTGTTGCCCCAACAGAATTAACCTAAATCCCATCACAGAGTCGCTTGCCAGTCATTATAGGGAATGACTACTATCAGCTGCCCAGACAAGTTAATACCTGACCTTAACTACCACACCACCCCAAACAGACATGGATAATGGGATTTACAAAACATCACAGAATGGAGGACAATGGCTAGAAGGGCCACATCAAGCAATTCACTGCAGTTATGAAGGCTGGCAAGTCTCAAGAACATGGGTCATATGTCAGGTTGGAGGCTTCTTCTGATTCACAAAGCTGCAGGGGCTGACAAACTCAAGACAGCAGGTTGCTGTCTCATGGGCTGCAGAGGCTGACAAAGCCCAAGATCAGCAGGCAATACAACAGGCCACTGACTCAAGTCTCAAGAATCAGAGGTCAGGTGATGATGAGCCAAATGCAAGATCCAGAGCATGCAAAAAAGCCGGAGAGCTCTGGCAAAATGTCTATATATGTTAGATGCAGGCCACACCCCCAAGAAAACTTCCTTTCAACTGATTGGCTGTTTATAGTGGATTTCATCGTGGAGATGATTTCATCATATCAGTTCTCATCATGAAGATGATTACATTATATCAGATAACAAAATGGGGATGACTACGTCATTATAAAATTGCCAAATTATCACCATTACATAATTGCCAAACTACATCATAAATCATGGCCAACCCAAGTTGGCACACAATGTTAACCATCACACCCCTTCTATCTCTCAAGCCTCCTCTTGGCCCCCTTTGGTCATCCAGAGCCTGTCACTAAACCCACTTCTTCTGTGTGGACCTTCCTTCTTGGGAAGCCAAGAACTGTACTTCAGTATTTCCTAATATTTTTGAGAATGGCAACACATTTTTTATGTAAAAAAAATTCATTATTGCTACACATTGTAGTTCATGGCCTGAAGCCTGGCAAGTGGGTGGTCATCAAAGCAGATTAACTAACTGATTTCTCAGTTCTAGATGCACATGCCTTACCCAGTTGAACATTTCTGAAATTAGGAAGTGTCTTATAATAAATGTTGTATATATTTAATGTGGGAGCTCTGGTAGCATAATGCCTAAGGCACTTGACTGCTAACCAGAAGGCTGGTGGTTCAAAACCACCAGCTACTCCTCAGAAGGAAGGTTGGGCAACCTACTTCCATAGTGATACTGTCACCGAAACCCAAGGAGGGGTCGCTATGAGTCAAGTCTCACTCGACGGCACATAACAACACAACAACATATTTAATGTGGTAACATTTTCCCCAGTCCCTAAAAAAGGAGTAATTTACTGGTGGTATAGCTTATAAGTAGAAGGGTATGACATAGGGAAAATTTAAAAACGAGTGCAAGTAATAATTAAAAAGTTAACATATTATATATTACATATTATATATGGGCTTAAAATACACAGGTTTAAAAATTTTAATGTTATTTATTTTTTTACTATATTATACCTTCATACCACCCTCTGTCTGTCAGTTTGTTGCACTGTGGTAGTTTACATGTTGCTGTGATGTTGGAAGCTATGCCACCAGTATTTCAAATACCAGCAGGATCACCCATGGTGGTTCAGAGGAGCTTGGAGACAAAGATAGCCTAGAAGAAAAGGCCTAGTAATTCTGAAAATTAGTCGTTGGAAAACCTATGGAGCAGAACAGAAAATTGTCTGATATGGTGCTGGAAGATGAGAGCCCTAGGTTGGAAAGCACTCAAAATACACAATCGCCAAAACAATGCACTCAGGCCTACCAATGAATATGAAGACAGGGAGGATAGGCCATATTTCATTCTGTTGTGCATAGGGTACTGTGTTGGGGCAGCACCTAACAGCAACATCATACCTTCATATAATTCAAAAATTCAAAAGGTACAAAAGGAAGACCGCAAAAGTTTCCACACCTGTCTCACAGCTGTTTAATTCTCCCATCTGGAAGCTATGTGGGAGCTCTGGTGGCATAGTGCCTAAGGCATTTGACTGTTAACCAGAAGGCTGGTGTTTCAAACCTACCAGCCACTCCTCAGAAGGAAGATTGGGCAATCTACTTTAGGTGGTAGATATACCACCTCAGAAACTCAAGGAAGGGTTGCTATGAGTCAGATCCAACTGGAAGGCAGTGCATTTGATTTTTTTGTTTGGAAGCTATGTTACCAGTTTCTTGTGTGTTCTTCCAGAGATAATCGTTTTATTTACATGTAGAAAAAGGTATAACATTAAATTTAAAATTCTTCATCTATTTATTCAAACTATAGCATGATCACAATAGTAAAAAGATGGAAGCAACCTAAATGCCCATCAACGGAGAAATGGATCAACAAACTATGATGCGTACACGTAATGGAATACTATGCAACATTCAAGAACAATGATAAATCTGTGAAGCATCTCATAACATGGATAAACTTAGACAATGTTATGCTGAATGATGTTAGACAATCACAAAAGGGCAAATACTTTATGAGACCACTATTGTAAAAAGTCAAAGATTTCATAAAAAAAGACATATTCTTTGATGGTTACCAGAGGTGGGTGGGGAAGGGAGGGTAAACCCACTAGCTAGAGGGTATACACCTTAACTTGGGTGAAGGAAAAAAATATAAATAAAGAAAAATAGAGTGCTAGAGTGAAACCAGGAGATAGGCAATCAGAGTTTGGGGGATTTTTTCACCAAAGCAAAACAAACAAACAAAATGAACCATGTAAAAAACAAACAAGAAAATTATAGTATATTATATATACTTTTCTCTTATTTTTCTTCCATGTACCAATGTATCTTAGAGATTACAGAAGTCCATCAAGAATTTCCAATTACTTTTTTTTTATCATTTAATAATATTCCATTCTATAGATGTATAGTGATTGTTTAACCTGTCCCCATAATGAACATCAAGGATGTTTCTAATGTTTTGCTATTGCTTTTACTACTTCAGCAAATGACATTGCATTCACATCATTTTGTGCTGTGTGTAAATAAGACAAATTTTAGAAGTGGGGTCAATGTGTCAAAGGGTATATACATTTGTATATTTGATAGATTGTCTGTTTTCCCTCTGTAGGAACTTTAAATTTATACTCCTTTTAGAAATACACAAGTGCCCTGATGGTGAAGTGGTTAAACACTAGGCTGATATCTGAAAGGTCATGAGTTTGAACCTACCAGGTGCTCCATGAGAAAAGATGAGCAATGTGCTTCCATAAAGATTTACAGCCTTGGAAACCCTCTGGGGCAGTTCTACTCTGTCCTACAGGGTTGCTGTGAGTGGGGATTTTCTTGATGGCGGTGGGTATTAGTAACATACACTTAGAGGTGCCTCCAAAGAAAGGCCTTGTGATCTACTTTGAGAAACCCAGCCACTGAAAACCCAGTGGAGCACGTTTTTGCTCTGACCCACATCCGATCACCATGAATCACAATTGACTGTACAGCTACTGACAGCTAATGCAGGATGTTGCTGTTAGATGCCATTGAGTCATCTCCAGCTCATAGTGAGCCTATGAACAACAGAACCAAACACTGCCCGGCCCTGCACCAGGCTCACAATCCCTGCTGTGCTTAAGCGCATCGTTGCAGCCACTGTGTTAATCCAGTCTTGTTGAGGGCCTTCCCCTTTTCGGCTGACCCTCTATTTCACCAAGCATGATATCCTTCTCCAGGGACTGGTCCCTTCTGTCAACATGACCGAAGTACGTGAGACAAAGTCTAGCCATTCTCACTTCTGAGGAGCATTCCGGCTGCACTTCTTCCAGGACAGAATATATTTATTTATTATATATACATTATAGCGCAGTGCCTAAGGCACTTGACTGCTAACCAGAAGGCTGACTGTTCAAACCCACCAGCCACTCCTCGGAAGGAAGATGGGGCAATCTACTTCTGTAGTGATACTGCCTCAGAAACCCAAGGAGGGGTCGCTATGAGTCGGGTCCGACTCAACGGCACATAACAACAACAACATACATTATACTTGTGTATTAGAACACTAATACCCAAAGTGTCTATTTCTCTACATTCCTATCAACACAGTGTGTTATCAAACATTTTTATCTTTTCCACTCTATTATGCAAATAATGAAGTTTTTGAAAAATGAAGGCAATAGGGAGTTGCCAAAAGACCAATGAAGTTTTTAAAAAAAAATTTAATTGAAATATCATATTAAATTATATGTAATATAAATATATGAGTATTAGAATTATATGAATCATGTGTGCAAATTAACGAGTCTTCAAAAATTTAGCATATTTTGTGAAAACACACGGTTCAAAAAGCAGAACAGATTCTACAGCCCAGAAGTCCCCATTACACTACCTTTCAGTTCCTGTTGTTTTAATTTGCTTTTCTTTTATTATGATTGAAATTGCCCTTCTTCTTTTTTTTTTTTTTTTCAGCTCTCCCTTTTTATTTTGAAATTATTTTAGGCTTAAAATTGACTTGATGGTGTAGCTTACCATTGAAAGGGTGTAAGATAGAGAATATTTTAAACTATAGTCCAAGTTAACATGTTTGTATTTTATGTATTTTAACCCATTTCCATTGCTTTTTCTCTGAATGTATATTCTTCTGCCTATTTTAAAATTAAGCTGTTAGTCTTTTTCTTATGGATCTGTAGAGGTGATATTAGTGGTTAGGCAATTTCAATTCCACACTAGGAAAGACATGATATTGTATTGGAATTTATGGACTGTGGCTGTCCTTACCCCTGAGAGTGGATATGAAGCTTCTGGAATGCCAGACAATCCGTAACTAGTAAAGCAGCTTCGGGAGGCGTGGCTGACTCAGTAGCGGTTTCTCCCGCCCTGGAGGCTGGCCAGGGCACCTCATGCACCGCCGCCACCCGTCTGTCAGTGGAGACTTGTCTGTCACTATGATGTTCAACAGATCTCAGTAGAACTTCCAGACTAAGAGGGACTAGGAAGACAGTCCTGGCAATATACTTGTGCAAATCAGCCAATGAGAGCCCCATGGATTACAGTGCTCAGAGCTGCAGTTGATCATGGGGCCGGCAGATGAGTATTTAGTTCCATTGTGCATGGGGTCGCCATGTGTCCGGGCGACCCCACCACAGCCAACAACAGCACAGCAGCCCAGTAACTGGTATCATCAGCCCCAGCTAGGTTCCTTTTAGTGTGGAGCACAGCCCGCAGTGGGCCACTGCTTTGCTCTTTTTTGTTTAATTTGCAAATTTGTCACTGCATGCACTATACCCTGCCCCCGCTCCGCGCCCCCCCCCCAAAAAAAAACCCTTAAGCAAATGGATTATTTTGTGTTTTGTGAGATGGAAGATTCATCTTCAAGTATCAAGGAAATGTTTTTCAGGTTACCAGTCAAAACTGGGCCGGATCAAGAGAAAGCCCCCGTCAAACAGGAATATCTGAAAAAACTCTCAGGAAACATTTGTAAAGAAACCTCTTCCAGGAGGGAGCTGCCTGCCACACAGATGGCCAGCCAGTTGCCAAAAGCCTCCTCCAGCTCAGCCAGCCACACGAAACCCAGAATCAATCTTTGCCCCGGGGGCTCAGGTCAGCAAGAACCTCCCGGGGAGTGTACACACAGGAAGGGAGTTTCCCATCCAAACAAAAATAAGTAGGAGTTTTTTTGTTGTATTTTTTTCTCTTCTTTCCCTTTGACTGGACAGTAACCTTGCACCACATGCCTTCCAGCAAACAGTCATCACCCGATACATCATGTGACCCCTTCTGTTTACTTGGAGGTACTTGCCCAGCTGGGGCCTCTAATCCAGACCCTTTGCAGAGGGTAACCAATTGCAGAGAGGTTTTCATTGGAAGAGGACATTATTAGGGCAGAGAAAGCAACCTATTAATTTGCAGAGAGGAACTCCCCAGGGACATTCCCTAGGATGATGGGAGAAATGAAACA
Organism: Orycteropus afer afer; assembly: GCF_000298275.1. Lineage (NCBI taxonomy): Eukaryota > Metazoa > Chordata > Mammalia > Tubulidentata > Orycteropodidae > Orycteropus > Orycteropus afer. The sequence goes on from NW_006921709.1 coordinate 6,096,227, forward strand.
TAACCCAAGCTTTAGAAAGCAGCAGTAAAATTTGTTCTAGAGAACACCAGCCCTGTCTAACTCCCACACAGTATGGAGTAGTTTTAGAAAATCTTTCAAAAGTAATTTTAGATTCATTTTTTGAACCTTCATTTGATGCGTCAGATTCTGATGTCAACAAACACCAACTACTTTGCAAAACCTCTGGCAAAGCTATTTTAAGTGTGATTAAAAAAAAAAAAAAAACACTCTACTGATAATGAGGAGAAGGTGGAGGCTGCTTTTGACCAATGAAATGCCTGGCCTCAAGTTCAGAGGGGTGTATCCCCTGAACTAGCCGTGTCAGAATCACCAGGGATGGCTGAATACTGGCTGCAATCTCCAGTCCCACCCCAGGCCTGAGGAATTAGAATCGCAAGTAGCTTCCCGAGATAAGCTTAAAAAAATAAAATGCTTTTCAGGTGACTGTTGTGCTTATTGATGTGTGACAACCTTGCTTCTAAAAATACCATTTTGAAGAATCAGAAATGCCTTGTGCAATGAGCAACATGGCTGTGCCATAAAAAATTTCTGGATAGGATAGCATCTTCACCCTGTGAGTCACCCTTCTGGGTCTTTTGATCTCCCTTCACTCCACTCTCTGGCTACTTTTTCCAAGGTAAACAGGCACTGTATTCAGTTTAAAAAAAAAAAATGTCCTTGGTCATTAGGAGTGTCCTTGGAAGACAGATGTCTTGGGATAAGAGGAGCATTCAAAATGCATTAATATAACTGATGTGTGGCTGTGAGATCTTGCATGGAGTAGGATGGGTAGAGGAACCAGAGGGGCTGAAGGGAGTGTTCTGTGGCAGTTACTCAGCCACCCCATTACGCTGAGTTTCCAGATGTCACTTTAAAGCCTGGCCCGCCCATTGCCTAAGGATCCATTTTCTCACCTCTGAGTGAATGAATAGGGAAGAGAGAATTCAGTAACAAGTCAGAGCTGCTTATTGCCTAAAAACTTTGGGAAGGGTCTGACATTGAAACAGAGTCAGTCTTGGAGACGCTGCCCTTGCCCCATTGCTGTTGCTCAGAAGTTTTTCTGTAAGATCTAGAAGCAGCCAAGGACAGTGACAGAGTGGTGGCTCTGTGGTAGATCAGCAGAGCTCACCCCACACACACACCCTTGTCCACTTTTTGCACAGAAGCAAAGTACCAAGAAGCTACCTTGGTACAAAGGATCACGGGGCCTTACACAATATCAGTTGTGACCAGTGAAGATGGGAAGACCCAGCGTCCCAGACTTCAAAGACTGTATTATGTAGAAGGCTATCAGTTAGTGAATGATAGAATACTCACTTAAAAGAGGAGTCCCTGTGTTGTGCAAAAGGTTAACACACTCAGCTGCTAACACAAAGGATGGAGGTTCGAGTCTGCCCAAAGGTACCTCAGAAGAAAAGCCTGGTGATCTATCTCCAAAAAAATCAGCCATAGAAAACCCTTGAGAGCACTCTTCTGACACACGAGGAGTCACCATGTGTGAGAATCAACTTGAAAGTTAAAACAATAACCCATTGCCATCAAGTTAATTCTGACTCAGTAGTGACCCTAGAGGACAGTATAGAATTGCTCCATCGAGTTTCTAAGGCTGTAAATCCTTAGCGAAGCAGACTGCCACATCATTTGCCCATGGAGAGGCTGGTGATTTCAAGCCACCAACCTTCTGGTTAGCAGAGAGTGGTTAACACTTTGCCATCTGGGCTGCTGATTTAAACAATAAGCGTTTATTATCTCACTTGTCAAGAAGTTTCAGGTTAGGTAACCTCAACCACACAACGAAGATAGTGGGCTGAGTGGCTTCTTGACAGTGCTCCTGGCTTCCCCGTTATGGGATTGGGATGGCTCTGCTATAGACCCAAGCAGCATGCCATCTTATGGACATGTTCAAGGCAGAAGAAATGGAGGCTCTCCTCGTATGCTGTTCTTCTGACTAAGGTGAGAACCCTTCCCCAGAAGATCCCAGAATCCACTGTCACATGCCATCTCACATTACAGCTAGAAAGGAAGAGCAGAACTGCTGTAATTGGGGTACCGCATTTCTGCTCCAACTTGAATAGAATTAGGGATCTTTTAGCAAAGATGAAGCATGGAACAGGCTGCTAAGCAGGCAACAGACAGTGGACAAGATCCTTGCCAGAAGGAACTTGCATTATCTTTGGTAGGGAGTTACTTCCTAATGACCAAGAATAAATTTCCTGCCCTGGAGAGAAGGGGTCACAGAGTTAGCCTTAATTTGATTAAATATATATATATATATTTAAAGTGAAAATTATATAACATAAAACTAACTGTTTAAAATGGTCAATTCAGTGGTAATTTAGTACATTCAAAATTTTGTGCAACACTTACCTACCTCTGTCTAGATCCAAAACATTTTTATCACCCCTAAGAGTTTAAATAGACTATCCATTAAATAGTCATTCCCCATTGCATCTTGGCAATACACATTTTGTTTATCCATTTGTCCCATTACGGACATTTGGGTTCTTTCCCACTTTTGGCTATTGTGAATAGTGCTGCTATGAACATTTATGTACAAGTGTTTTTTTTTTTTCCCTAGTACCTGTTTTCAGCTCTACTGGATATAGATCCAAGAGTGAAATTACCGTCTCTTAATTTGATTTTAGAAAATAAAAAGGGACATTTCTTCCATCTGAGTGTTTTGTTTTGCTTTGCTTTGCATTATTTTGTCTTGGGGAGTAAAATTCACGGGATGGTCCTCTTGTTCCAAATGTGAAAGTTTATTTTACTTCTTAGAATGTGGGAAGTCAAGTTTGAGTCAAGTCATGCTCACTGGGATGGTTCTTCCTCTCAAGCTCTCTTGCAGGCCTGCTCAACTCACCATTCTCTATCAACCCTTCTGCTGCAAGAAGGGTGTGTTTGGAAGCACATGCATTGCGTGTTTTCACCAAGCATTTTCTATAAATTTCTAAATTACTTTCTGCAAGCTATAAACCATATTTTTTTTCTTGTCTTTTCTTTTTGGGGGCCTAATAAAGCCTGAGCCGTGAGGTATCTTCAAAAACGAGTATACTAAAGCATCTTCTGGTGTGTTTCCTTGCCTTCCAGTCTGTCTCAGTCTGAGCACTTATCTTTTAGAAAGGGAGATTATTAGCATGCAGGCTGGGCTGGAAGCCACTTCGCTGACACAGTCTTAGGAAAATAAACAGCAGAAAAAGCAAAGCTGTGTGTAAAATGGCAGACACCGTTCACTCTGTGTGGTTCAGCTGGGTATGGAGGGAGCAAGAGGCAAAATAAAAGAGAGAAAGCTCAGAGTATAGATTCCATGTGCGGGGGGTGGGGGGCAGTGAGGTGGAGTCACTGTTGGCATCTCCTCTGACCAACCAGTTGTCTCCTTTTATAACCACAGCTGTCAAGCCCTTTGCTGTACCTGTTGATCTGGTTTATGATTCATGGCTTAAAAGAATGCTACCGTTGTGGCGGTTACTCTTCCCGAAAGATGTACAAAAAATAAAATTATGTCATTGAGTTTCTACAGATCTTGCTTTTGGGGCCCAGTTGAGTTCTTTCCTTGGATTTGGCAGAAAGTCAACTGTGACTAGTAAATGCAAATGTTAAGCAACTTGAAGACAGAAGCATGTCATATCAATCTTTCTCTCTTACTTCTCAGCACCTACCATAGTACCAGGGGAATACTGTTGTTGTGTGCTGTCGAGTCGGACCCGACTCATAGCGACCCCTCCTTGGGTTTCTGGGGCAGTATCACTACGGAAGTAGATTGCCTTATCTTCTTTCTGAGGAGTGGCTGGTGGGTTTGAACCGCCAGCCTTCTGGTTAGCAGTCAAGTGCCTTAGGCACTACGCTACCAGAGCTCTTGATGGGGGGGGGGGGAATACTAGATGCCCCGTATATTTGCCATATGATTGAATGAACAAGAGGATGGATGAATGTACTGTTTCATTGGAACAGTACTCTGGGGTATTGAGGGCTAGATAGAAAAGTCTTTGTGCATATAAATCTAAACTTCTCATTTCTAATACTGGTAGCAATATTTCTAGCTAACTTGAACAATAGAGGAAGTTAGAATCCTTAACACTTAACCCAGGATCCGTTAAGAGGGAAGGGAGTTATTTGGGTGGGACTTTGTTTAGTATCTAAAGAGCATGCAAGTGCAACCTGAAACAGTTGTTAGTAATTAGTCTTAATTCTTCCATTCTGAAGACTTCAAGAGACTCAAGTAGAACTTGCCATCTCCACCAAAGGTCAAGAATTCAGAGTCAAATTAGAATGACTTTTGGACCTCAGTTGTGAATAGATGGTGCTTTCTCCTTTCTAGGGAACTGGAGTCTGGCCTGTCCCCCTTGACTTACATGGGAGATCCCTCTGATATCTAAGGCAGACCCCATGAAGTCAGTGCTGACTCAGGCGACCTCACATGTGTCATCCTGGAACTGTGCTCCATAGGGTCTTCAGTAGTTGATTTTTCAGAAAGAGACTGTCAGGCCTTTCTTCCAAGTTGCCTCTGGATGTACTAGAACCTTTCCATTAGCAGCCAAACGAGTTAACTACTTGCACTACCTAGAGACTCCTTCTCACATCTGACCTCTAGCTAATAGGCTCTGCATTGGTCAGGCCCTTTAAAAGAGCATAAAAGCCACATGGCCTATTGTTAGTTTCCTCATCTGTAAACCAAAGCCAAAAAGCCAAACTCACTACATCACACAGTTGTAAGTATTAAGCCTGACAATCTGTTCCCAAATTTCATTACCTTGAAAACCCTGTGGAGCAGATCTACTTTGCACACATAGGATCACCGTGAGACAGAATCGACTCAACGGCAACAAACAGCAACTCCTGACTCAGTGGAAATGGCTCCTCAAAGTATATTAATAACCACCACTCAGATAGTGGTTAGAGTGTGCCATGCAATCCTCTATGCCCTTTAAGTATATTAACTAGTTTGATTATCTCAACAAACCTATTGAGACAAGTAAACTAGGAGTCAAAGAGGAATTAATGCTGGTTGTATGTCTTATTATGTGACCCTGAACTAGGGACCTAGATTTTCATAAGGAGCTCTGGTGGTACAGTGGTTAAAGCACTTGGCTGCTAACCAAAATGTTAGCAGTTTGAACCCACAAGCCGCTCCATGGGAGAAGTATGAGACAGTCTGTTTTCATAAAGGTTTACAGCCTCGGAAACACTATGGAGCAGTTCTACTCTGTCCTGTAGGATCGCTGAGTCAGAATTGACCCAACAGCAGTGGGTGGGAGTTTCCTCACCTGTAAAAGGGGGCTAAAAAATATTCCCTACATCACACAGTGCTTAGCAGTGTCTGACATTCAGTAAACTCTCAGGAAATGGTAGCTGTTGTTGTTATGTGCTGTCAAGTCAGACCCGACTCATAGCAACCCCTCCTTGGGTTTCCGAGGCAATATCACTACGGAAGTAGATTGCCCACCCTTCTTCTGAGGAGTGGCTGGTGGGTTTGAACTGCCAACCTTCTGGTTAGCAGTCAAGTGCCTTAGGCACTACACCACCAGAGCTCCTTAGGAAATGGTAGCTGTTGTTATTATCACCATTCTTACCATCATCATCACTAGTCCCATACCAGAACAGTGTATAGCAAAGAGGCTTGAATACCTATTATTTTGAACCTCATATCTGAGAGGATGGGTCCTGAATCCACGAGAATGTGTTGACTTTGGTCAGGGACCTCACTCCACTTAGTTCTGGTAGATGTGGGCTGACGTTAGGTCAGTAAAGGATAAATTCACAAGAAGTGGGGGGTGAGCCTAGCACAGCTACTTGGGCCTCAACAGCTCTGGTTGATGACAATGTGTCTCTTCCTTAATTTTGTTTTCAACTCCTGAAACACATTAGGGAACTTTTGATCACAGTCAAACTATTTACTTTTCACTACCAACATCCCCACCACCACCACTACCACCAAAGGGAAAAATAAAGTAATAAAAGACATTATGTTTACAGATAGATTTTATTTGAAACCACCAACTCAGTGGCAGGCAAGCAGCTGGACCAGTGGAGAGAGTGTTGCCTGATTGACATGGACTCAGACCCTGGTTCAGCCAGTATTGTATGAACTGGTGCAAGTCACTTGACATTCTGGAGCCTCAGTTTTCTTTGTAGGATGGAGAGAAGAATGTTTATGTAGCAAGTTTTCTGTAAGGGTTAGGAATAGTATATATAAAGCTTATATGTTGTTGTTATGTGCTGTCAAGTAGGACCTGACTCATAGCGACCCCTCCTTGGGTTTCTGAGGCAGTATCACTGTGGAAGTAGATTGCCCCATCTTCCTTCCGAGGACTGGCTGGTGGGTTTGAACCCCCAGCCTTCCGGTTAGCAGTCAAGTACCTTAGGCACTATGTGCCCAGTAAAGAGAGCAGTACCACCTGCTGCCAAGTTGACTCTGACTCACGGTGAACCCTATGTGTCAGAGAAGAACTGTGCTCACTAGGGTTTTCAATGGCTGACCTCAAAACCAAACTCACTGTCGTCAAGTCGCTTCTGACTCACAGAGACCTCTCCTTGGGTTTCCAAGGTGGTATCTCTACAGAAGTATATTGCCCAGTCTTCCTTTCAAGGAGTGGCTGGTGGATTTGAACTGCCAGCCTTCTGGTTAGCAGTCAGATGCCTTAGGTACTAAGCTACCAGAGCTCCCTCAATGGCTGATACATATATATATATAATATATATACATAATCTTTATACATATATATATATATAATATACACATAATCTTTATATATATATATATATATATATATATAATCTTTTTCTCATTTTTTAACCAGACATTTATTGAACACTCCTTGAGGTATCAATACATAGCAGAGAATGAAGTTCAAAATTTTTATCTTCATAGAACATGTACTTTAGAATGCAGTAATAAATAAATAAATAAATAAGCCAAAAACTACTAAAGAAATATCAATGAAGAAAATCTTGTACTCTGTTCCAGTGGCTGATATTCTGGAGGTAGATTGCCAAGCCCTCTTTCTGAGGTACCTCTGGGTGCTCAGTTATAGTGATAGCTCGTTCTAGACACTGGGTTGTTAATTAGTCCTACTCCTGACTCAGGAGTACCTGAGTGACACAAATGGTTAAGCACTTGACTATGAGCTGAAAGACTGGTGGCTCAAACTCACCCGAAGGCACCTCACAAGAAAGACCTGGCAATCTCTTCCCAAAAGGTCATAGCCTTGAAAACTCTACGGAGCAGTTCTCTTCTGAACAGATGACATTGCCATGAGTTGGAATTGATTCGACAACAACCAACAACCAAACAACTCCTGACTCAGGGGAAATAGGTCCCCAACGCGTATTATTAGCTAGCACTCAGATAGTGCTTAGGAGCTCTGGTAGCATAGTGCCTAAGGCACTTGACTGCTAACCAGAAGGCTGGAGGTTCAAACCCACCAGCCACTCCTCGGAAGGAAGGCTGGGCAATCCTACTTCCGTAGTGATACTGCCTCGGAAACCCAAGGAGGGGTCGCTATGAGTCGGGGCTGACTCGACGGCAAATAACAACAGATAGTGCTTATGGTGTATCAGGCAATCCTCTATGCTCTTTACAGATATTAACTAGTTTAAATCTCTAGCAACCCTATGAGACAGGTAATATTGTTATCCGACTTTACAGATGGGGAAAATGAGACACAGAAAGGCTCAGTGCCTTTTCTAACATTCCGTAGCTGGCAAATGACAGAGCCAGTCTTCATCTTCATCAGTGACTCTTGGCCACTCTGCCAGGGGGCCTCTCAGGGATAACCCATCAAGTGACCATTGAGGGGGATGACAAGCCCTCATCTTCTCCACCAGTTGGTTTTCTGAGTGGCCTCGGGGCATAGACATTCCCCCAGGATGTCCTAAATGAGGCCAGAGGAAGAGTCATGCCCGCCCACAGGAATTTTCTAAGCCCTTAGGGGAGTCTTCATTGGTCCTATTGGAAAGGTCTAGTAAAAAATGCATAATGAACCAATAACAATTTAAAAACAGCAGGGTTCTGAGATAAGAACCCTTAGTCTAATTTTGGGAAGGCCATGTGGCTTAGCCGAAAGATTCGTAGTGTTAGAGTCAAACTCATATTCAAATGCCAACCCCAATTTTTTTTTTTTTTAATTTGGTTGTGTGACCTCTCCAACCGCTACTTTTCTTATCTATGGAAACAGGAGCTCCGGTAGCCTAGTGCCTAAGGCATTTGACTGCTAACCAGAAGGCTGGCAGTTCAAACCCACCAGCCACTCCTCAGAAGGAAGATTGGGCAATTTACTTCCATAGTGATACCGCTTAGGAAACACAAGGAGGGTTTTCTGTGAGTCAGAAAGGAGATTAGTAAACCTTATATTACAGAGTTGTTCTGGGAGTTGCCTGAGACAGTGCACAGTGCTAGGAATACTGCTGATGGTCGGTGAAGGAGAACCATCCTCCACACCTCCAGCTCTCTTGCATGACTTGCAGAGCAATTATTCTCCTAAGAAAGCAACTGAGAAATTTGGACCACCCACCTCTGAAATGTTTGGTGGCTCATTGGATCTGAGCTCAGGCTCTGGCTGCTCTAAGATCCCTGCCTTGAATTTTAACCTGGTCTTCTTTCTGGCTTCTACTACTTCTGATGCCTATTGTCAGCCTCTGCCAGGCCTGGATCAGTTCCCCATGCCTCAAGGGTCAGCTTGAAGAGGAAGGAGAAGAGGGTGACATGGAAAGCAAGAACTTTGGATAAGATGGTGGGATGGGGTACCTAGAAGGCTGGGGCATAAGTTCTGCTTCTGCCATGAGCTAGCAATGTGACCATTCAGGGCTTGAATCCTTTGAGCTGTAAAATGGGGAGAGGAAAATATTAGTTCCCACTATCTACCACAGCTCTGGTAGCATAGTGGCTAAGGCACTTGACTGCTAACCAGAAGGCCGGAGGTCAAACCCACCAGCCACTCCTCGGAAGGAAGATGGGGCAATCTACTTCCGTAGTGATACTGCCTTGGCAACCCAAGAGGGATTGCTATGAGTCGGGTCCTACTTGACGGCACATAACAACAACAACAATATCTACCACACCTAATCCTTCCTTTGAATAGCAGCCTCTGTCTCCCACTAGGTCCCCAGCACCCTGAATTCACTGACTGGAGGGCTTCATGGAACAAAGCTACTCAGTTTTCTGGGGAGGAAGAGAAGAGCAAAATGGCATTCTAAGATGAGTCTCTTAGGCTTCTGTGACCTAGCTAATGAATCAAAGTAGCAAAATAATGAATCAGTCTTACTCACCCACTCCCCAAGAACACTCATGAATCTCTTTTGGACTTTCTGTGGCAGCAAAGAAAAAGCCTTTAATTTCAAGTCAAAGCTATTTATACACTATCTCAGTGTCCTTTCACCCAGACTCATCCCACAAACAATAGCAAAGGCAAGCTATTGTTTTGCTGTATTTATATCCTGAGTATAGGAAACAGCATGAAAATATTGTTAAGGAAACTCAATAAGTCTCTGCTCCAGGGTATGTATATAGTTTTGATGCCAAAGACAGCAGAGCCAGATATTGCAGGACATGATCCCCCTGAGAGAACAAAGGAGAAGCATGTTGGAATTTCACAAGGGAGGGGAAGGGCCCGGAGTATTCACTCACAAGCCTCCTCAGCAAGCTCTTGTGGAAGTCAGGTAGCAGCCATCTTCCGGGTATCAGTTAGGCATCACTGCCTAACAGCTGTGGAATTGTGGACAAGATTGTAATCTCTTCTTCCTTCATTTATAAGACAAGGATAGTATTAGTGCCTAGCTCACAGGGCTGTGGTGAGAATTAACAGCTTAACGTATGTAAATAACAAGCACATGGTACATGCTAAGAATCACCAAGTGTTAGCTAATATTACTTATATATATACTTATATATATTACTGTATATATTACTTATTATATATAGATCTAGAGATAGGGTCCACTTACGATCCCAGATCTGTAATTATAAATACCCACCACTATTTTATGGAGAAGGATCCCTGGTGGCACAGTGGTTAAGTGCTTGGCTCCTAAACAAAATGTTGGCTGTTGGAGCCCACCAGCTACTCTGTGGGAGAGAGATGTGGCAGTCTGCTTCCGTAAAGATTACAACCTTGGAAACCTAAGAGACAGTTCTGCTCTGTCCTACAGGGTTGCTGTGAGTCAGAATGTACTCAACAGCAATGGGTATTTTAGGGAGACGTGGTAGTGCAGTATAACCAGTCTTGGACAAACAATCCTTACCGCATGATTTATCAACTCTGACTCTGGGCAAAGCTGAGTAACAGCGGTATCAAAGTGGCTCAACGTTTAGGGTTACTCGGGAATATAGTTTTGCCCTAGGAGCTCTGGTAGCATAGTGCCTTAGGCACTTGACTGCTAACTAGAAGGCTGGCGGTTCAAACCCACCAGCCACTCCTCGGAAGGAAGGTTGAGCAATAATACTTCTGTAGTGATACTGCCTTGGAAACCCAAGGAGGGGTCGCTATGAGTCCAGGCCGACTCAACGGCACACAACAACACAACATAGTTTTGCCCTAGATAATCTATGGATACTGTATAGTCTGACGTGGGCTACCCCTTATAAGCCTCTTTCCTCAATCATTATCACTGTCATCATCATCATAGTCTTTATTGTCATAAGTTATCATTATCATCATCAATATCATCACTATGATCAACTAGTTAGAAGAAAGGTGGACATTTGTAATTTTCATCCCTTTAACTCTTCCTCATCGAGTCCTCCATTCCCCCAAAGAATGGTCATTATGGTTAGAAAGTCCTGAATAAAATGATCCTTCAAAAGTCATGTTGTTGTCATTGCTGTCAAGTCAATTTTCAACTCAGCAACCCATGTAACAGAACAGAACTGCCCTGTAGGGTTTCCTAGATTGTAATCTTTACAGGAGCAGAAAAGCAGAGAACAGAGCAGCTGGGTAGGTTCAAACCACCAACCTTTCGGTTAGCAGCCAAGCACTTAACCAGGGCTCTTTTCAAAGGTGTAGGAGGACCTTTTTTTTAAAAAAAAAAAAATTATTTTTAATTGATGTGAAATTCACATAACATTAATCATTTTAAAGTGGTCAATTCCATGGTCAGTTTAGTACATTCATTCATTAACTAAAAAGCTTACTACTATCGAGTCAATTCTGACTCATAGTGACCCCCTTTGGGTTTTTGAGGTGATAAATCTTTATGGAAGTAGATTATCCCCTCTTCCTTCTGCAGAGTGGCTGATGGGTTTGAACCACCAACCTTCTGTTTAGCAGTCAAATCCCTTAGGCCCTGCACCACCAGAGCTCCTAATACATGCATAATGATATGCAACTATCACCCTGTCCAGTCCCAAAACATTTTCATCACACTCCACACTGCTTACCTGTTAAGCAATAATTCCCAATTCCTCCCACCCCCTAGGCTCTAGCAACCATCAATCTACTTTCTGTCTCTATAGATTTAACTATTGTGGATATTTCATATCAATGGAATCGTTCATCATGTGACATTTTTTCTGTTTTCTTCATTTAGCAATATTTTTGGAGGGCCATCCACATGGTAGCATGTAGCAGTACTTCATTCTTTTTTATGGTTGAATAATATTTCATTGTATGGATATGCCAATATTTGTTTCTCTATTCATCTATTGATAGTCATTTGGGTTGTACCTTTTGGCTATTGTGAATAGTGCCACTATGAACACTGATATACAAGAATCTGTTTGAGTCCCTGCTTTCAATTCTTTGGGGTATATACATAGGAGCAGAATTGCTGGGTCATATAATTCTGCAGAAGGAAGATTGGGCAATCTACTTCCATAAAGATTTACCACCTTAGCCCAGTGGGGGTAGCTATGAGTCGGAATCAACTCTATGGCAGTGAGTTTGTTTTCTTTGGGTTTTGGATGATGATTCTGCATTTAGCTTTTTGAGGAAATGCCAAATGGTTTTCCACAATGGCTGTATCATTTTACATTCAGTAGGAAAATTTTTATGTTAAAAAATAGGCTTATGGATTTGAATTTCCCATTTTGACCTGAATTAGCAAACAGGATGGAGGGACAATACATTGATGTTTGTTGACTGCTAATCAGAAAGGCTGGTAGTTCAAACCCCCCAGCCACTCCTCAGAAGGAAGGTTGGGAAATCTACTTCCATAGTGATACCACTTCAGAAACCCAAGGAGGGGTTGCTATGAGTAAGATCCAACTCGAAGGTGGTTTGTGTGTGCTTGTAACTCTGTTATTTCCTTAATCTGGTAGGAAGGCACCAACTCTGCTCTTTGCAAGGATCATTCTATTAAATTAGTGAGGAAGTGGGAGTGGGAGAAAGAGGAGGAATAGTAGAAGAGTCTTAATAAGAACATGTCTGAATCATAGACTATTCTATACATTATTATGTGTAGATGGCTTTGAAATCTAATTGCTTTATTGAAAAAACGCTATAGTATTCTTGTGTGTTTATTTGTAATAGTAATTGATCACAATCTTGAGGTCTCTTAGATATTGTCTGATGTTGTAGTACAAGCACTTGAAGGACAGCATGTCTGAAAGGACCTTTTGGGAGGCGGGGGAATATCAGACCTTCTTGGAGTAACTACCATAGAGGCCAGTGGATGGGGAGTTGCTAGAAAAACATGACTTGAAGGGGAGCTGGAAGGGTAAGGTCTAAGGAAATTCTGTTTCTGCCATTAGATGTGAGAAATGAGGGCTTAGTGGGAGGAGGAGATAGAAGAAGGTATCAGGAGTCAGGGGCCAGGTATAAGGCAATTCAAGTATAAAGCAGGGACAAAGAGTTCAGGATTAGGTGGCTGTGGATAGGATTGGAATGCCCAGTGCTCACTCTTCTTAGAGGTTGTTACACTGGGTGTGGGAATGAATGGAGTTGAAGATACAGAGTCTGGGTAGGCAAAGAACACCTCTATGTTTTACAACAGGCTTTCTCTATAGGCTTCCTCGGAGAGCTTCTTGAGAGGGTGTTTGAGGAATAATTTAACTTTACCTTTAGCATGAACTCTTGCTTGCTGAAACTGAAGATGACTTGAAGCACTTACTGATGAAGATCGAAGACTACAGCTTTCAGTACGGATTACACCTCCACATAAAGAAAGTAAAAATCCTTGCAACTGGACCAAATCCTCGCAACTGGACCAATAAGAAACATCACAATAAATAGAGAAAACATTTAAGTTATCAAAGAATTCTTTTCACTTGGTTCCACAATCAACACTCATGGAAGCAGCCATTAAGAAATCAAATGATGTATTGCACTGGGCAAATCTGCTGCAAAAGAGCTCTTGAAAGTATTAAAGAGCAAAGATGTCACTTTGAAGACTAAGGTGAACCTGACCCAAGCCCTGGGCTTTTCAATCGCCTTATATGTATGTGAAAGCTGGACAATGAATAAGGAAGACTGAAGAAGAACTGATGCATTTGAATTGTGGTGTTGGTGCAAAATACTGAAAATACCATGGACTGTCAGAAGAATGAACAAATTGGCCATGGAAGAAGTACAGCCAGAATGCACCTTAGAAGCAAGAATGTCCAGACTTTGTCTCACCTGCTTTAGTCTTGTTGTCAGAAAGGACTGGTCCCTGGAGCAGGATACCATGGTTGGTAAGGTACAAGGTCAGCGAAAAAGGGGAACATCCTCAGTGAGACGGATCAACACAGAGGCTATGATGACAGGCTGAAGCATAGCAAACACTGTGAGGATGGCAAAGGACCAACCAGCGTTTAGTTCTGTTGTACGTAGGGCTGCTATGAATTAGAGTCAGCTCCGTGGCATCTAACAACAAGTCTAGTAAAGACAGTGGTATCACGAATATGTTGTAAAACCTGTGGTCTGGCAAGGGCAAAGTCCCCTGCTTCTTAACAGTCACTTTATTCCATTTTCTTTTCTATACCGTCCAGAAATACAATATGAATAATTGGGTCTTGGACAGAGCTCTCAAACTAATTCTAAGAAAGACCTACTTCTCATTTTCCTAAAGCATTGTAGCACAGAGGGAGGATATAGCAATACTCCATGATGGGTAAGTGGGTACAGAAACCCCAAGAAGTTCATTTCAGGCCAAAGGTGACTACTGCTTGCTGCCCTCACATCTTGGTCTGCTGAGAATACCAACAAACCCCCAACATGTAGAAAAGCTCTTGGGGGTTTGAAGGGTCACAGGACCTGGCTGAGGGATCTTCAAAGCAAATTGGAGACTGGAGAGCAGTTCCTAGAGGTCTTGAAGTCTCCAAACTGTCACAGAGCATTGGTGCCCTTCCAACAACTTCTTTGTTCCTCTAGGTCAAGACACAACTGTCTTTGGAATAGAGCAATGTTTATAAGAGTCAACTTGATACTTTGTGCCCTAGAGCATGGAATACCTGCTCCTCCTCTTCCAAGCATTTTTCCTGCAGGCAATAAATTAGAAGAAACTCTAATTTCAAACAGGTGGACTATGCAGTTAGTGGTGGGAATCTGAGTAAGAGATGATTGGAGATGGGAATAGTAGGGCCATGATTCTGCCTGGAATAAGTGACTTGAATCTCAGTCTCTGGTCTAGTGGTCTGTGGACTGACAATAGTGCTTCCTGTTGCGTAGCTTATAAACAGCTGACGACTTGACCCTTGTATTTTCTTGTGAGAGTTGTGTGCAATTTGGAAAGCAGATGAAGGCCACCCTGGCTCCAAGCTGAGCGCTCCATTTGTGCCTGGAGTGTACCTCTCCCACCTCCCCCACAGGCAGAGAGCCTAGAATTCATTTGCAGAGCTAGCTGCCTTGGCCATGTGTTTATGTTCTCCTGTGGACTGGCCTTCCAGATCCTTTCTCTCTGTAATCAGCTTCTTCCAAGGGTCTCTCATCACTCCAAACCATGTCGTTTGGGGAGTAAAAAAGTGAAAGCACACATGGGTGTCAGAGCAGCAGGGATCAGTGCTTGGTCGCCTCTTCAGAAAAGCAGGCTTCCTGGGGAGCCAGCGACTGGAGCATCTCAGAATCCACAAGCTGACTTCCTGCCAAGTCTTCTAATTGCCTTTTTAGAAAATACATGAAAGTAAAATGTTTTCATTTGAAAGAAAGGGATAGAGAGAGAAGAAATTAACTACAAGGTTCTCCTGTCCCTAGGGAGGTTGAGGGGAACTTATAAGACTCCCTGCTGAATGGCTTATATTTACCGGCCAACCTGCCAAAAAGACAAGAGAACTGTGGTTCTAGTATACGATTCAGAGCTCCACGTGTAAACCCAAAATAACCAAACTGCCGTCAAGTCGATTCTGATTCATAGTGACCCTATAGGGCAGAGTACAACTGCCCCACAGAATTTCCAAAGCAGCGAATCTTGACGGAGCAGAGTGCCACATCTTTCACCCACGGAGCAGCTGGTGGCTTCCAACAGCAGACTTTTTGGTTAGCAGCCTAAAGCTTTAACCACTGCACCACCAGACCTCCTTGTGTGCATAACAGGGTGACCCAAGTGTCCCTATTTCCCTTTGTTTTCCACCAAAAGCCAAAGGGAGCGCCCGCCTCAGCAGAAAGCCCGGGGGGCGCTGTGCCAGTTGGTTATTCTTCCTGCACCAAACCTGTTCCCAGCCTGGCCCAGCCAGCAGCCCCCGCGCACGGAGACCTCTCCCGCCCTGCCCGCCGGCTTGAGATTCAGGGCCTGGGCTGGGCCAGCGTGAACCACTCCTGAACCTCGCTGTGTGATGTTTTTGCCAAGGGAAACTCGTGGGGCGGGCGTGGGGCGACCGGCGAGTCCCCGCATTTCCTCCCCAGCCCCTCCCGCTCTCCCTCCTCCCACCCTCGCCCTCCGGGGCTGGGGAAGAGCGTTAGCTCGCTCAGGGTCAGCTGGCTGCCTTTGTGGTCGCATCCCAGGAAGGAAGACGCGTTGTCTGCAGATCAGTTTATCAGCTGGCTTTCCTGTGCCGAGCGCCGCCGTTTTCCGGGGACGGCTGCCACCCCCGGGATTCCCAGCCAGAGTTGCCGGGGCGTGAGAGCCGGATAAATAGGCCATTGTGAGGCCGCTCGGAATCCAGGTTTCTTATCATAATATCCAACAGTGAGAAAGAAACTGCCCCCCTGGTGCTGGTCATCTCAGCTTCTCTTTTTCTTTCTCTGCAGAGTTCCAGTCATTTATGTTTCTCCTTTTAATTTTTTTTTTTTTTTTTCTTTTCCCTTTTTTGCAGTTTTGAAGCGATATCCAGTAAGCAATCTACTGGGTGAGGCAGGGACTTCAGGGGGCGTGTCTGGTAATGGAACGTTTTCACTGGGCTTTTGGTTTGAAACTTTGAATTTAGCTTCTTTGGGCTTTAGTGTGTGATATTTCTATTCGCCCCATTCCCCAAAGCAGGCACATTACTAACTTCATTAGGAAGGCCGATCAATAGATATTTATGTCCAGCCTTGAACTGCGTTATGGACGCTGCGTACTTGAAGGGAGAAAACACTACCGGAAACTGGTCTTCTGATGGAGGCTCTGAGGAAATGTCATAGTTTGAGGGAGCTGATGTTGAGGGTGCTGTTGAGGGTGTCTTTTGTTTCTACTTTTGTTTTCTGCCCCGTGGCAGAAGCTGCTTGACTGTGCCCACTGTTTTCTGGAGCTTTACTTACTGGGTACGCATTAGTAGCCAGGGTCAGCTCTGTGAACATACAACCTTGTGTAGTACAATGTGCAGTGCTCGGAAGGGAACCCTGTGCCTGGTTTAATGTTCTGTTGTCATCATTTGGAAATGCATAATGACTTTCGAAAACCCACCCACCCACTGCACTGAGTTGATGCTGACTCACAGCGACCCTATGAAACAGAGTACAACTGCTCCTTAGGGTTCCCAAGGCTGTGAGTCCTTACCAAAGCAGACTGCCTCATTTTCCTCCCCCAGAGCAGTTGGTGAGTTCCAACTACCTGACCTTTTTGGCTAGCAACCTGATGACTTAATCACTGTGCACCGAGCTCCTTAAATTTTGAAAATGTTCCTGCATTTTCATTTTGCACTGGGCCATGTAAATTATGTAGCTGGTCCTGTTAGGAGCTTGAGTTCATTTGAAGAAAATGGAGTAATGGTTGAATAAGCTTCCTTTTGAGGTAACTACCTGCTATTAGTTGATAAACTGCTGAAGGTGATTCCCTTAGTTTTCAAAGTATCTACTGCAGCTCTTCGGTTGGATTAGAAAGCACATTCTACAAACTAATCCGCCCCCCTGGCTTCCGCAGGCAACTGCAGGGAGCTGTACCAGAAGAAAACGCTCCCTGGCAGGGCTTGTTTCATTCAGCCTGCTCACAGTTCCTCCTTTGGAAGGCTTCAAATGTGCACTCCTCGGATACCTACCAATTTCCATAATCAGATGCTCATTTGTGAAGTTACAGCTTCTCTTTTCTTTTACCCCTTTGAAATGCCAAGTTTCAGATCTGGAGGTCAGAGCAGGGTTGAAATGGATTCATCCCATCAAAAATCCTGCATGATTTTGGGGCTGTGTTAACATTTTCAGCACCTAAATAACCCTTTGGAAATGACTCCGAATCTAGAACTTGGCATTCCTGAGAGACCAGTGAAGGGCAGGTGTGGATATTTCATAATAAATAAGCAAAATACCATATTTCTAGAAATAATTTGTGTAAGCAACAGTTGCTTTGGCTGAATGAGAACAGTTTTCCCTTCGGGACAATATGTTTCTTTACTCATTCACCTTTAATTTATTACTACACTTCTTCATTCACTCAACAAAGATTATATAGGACAGGTACTAGAGGAGACACTGTGATACAACAAACAAAAAAAGATAATTGCCTTCTCTGGAGTGGGTTCAAAATAGCAGGACTATAAACTATACACAGTGCAATAAAATACTGCAAGTCCCAAGGTAGAAGAATTTGTCAAAATTTCCAAGATACTTTAGGGCCACAAAGTGGATAAAAGGATCAATTACATTTGCTCATAATTAATGAGTTCTCTATGTACTTTTTCTTCATGAACCTTATTATTATTGTTGTTAATTGATAGCATTCTTCAAGTAATTGACATATCCAGACATTCTGCTAAGAATCATACCCTCATTTTCTCAGTTGAATCTTAAAACCTGATGAATTAGGTCCTTTTAGAAACCCCATTGTAAAGAAGAAGTTGACGCTATGACATTAAGTTGCTCAAGGCCACACAGTGCTGAAGATTTGATTCCAGGTATTCTCTACTGGTAGGTCCTTGGGTGATGCAAATGGTTTGCATTCAACTACTAACCTAAAGTTGGTGGTTTGAACTCACCCAGTGGCACAGCAGAAGAAAGTCCTGGAAATCTGTGTCCACAGAATTTACAGCCAAGAAAGCCCCATGTAGCAGCTCTACTCTAACACATGGATCACCATGAGTTGGAAATGGCTCTATAGGAACAGATAGTCTCTGCCAAAGTTGCTTCTCAGTGTTCACACTGCCTCCAAGGACATAGCATGTAGCACCATTTGTAATCAAAGGTCTATACAAGGTATCAGAAAAATTACATCTACTATTTTACATGATATTTTTCCTCTCACAAAGTACAGTGGGACTTTGTTGTTAGTTGCCCTTGAGTTGGCTCTGAATCATGGTGACCTTATTTATAATAGAACATAGCGTTGCTAGGTTCTGTGTCATCTTTATGATCGGTGGTGTGTTGTTTTGATTCCGTGGTTGGGGCTACTGTGTCATTTCACCTCCCCAAAATGAGACTACCACCTCCAGAAAAGAATTAGCTTTCCCATGACTAGTAAGAGCTGCTTTGGTGGTGTAGTGGTTAAAGTGTTTTAGCTGCTAACCAAGAGGTCAGCAGTTCAAACCAACCAGCTGCTCTGCAGGAGAAAAATGAAGCAGTCTGCTTCCATAAAGATTTATAGCCATAGAAACCCTGTGGAGCAAGACCACTCTGCCCTACAGGGTCACTATGAGTCAGAATCAACTTGATGGCAACGGGTAGGTGATAGCGGTGATGACTAGTTAAGTTCCTGGGTGACACAAACAATTTATGCTCTACTGCTTACCTACAGGTTGGTGGTTCAAACCCACCCAGTGGTACAACGGAAGAAAGACTTGGTAAGTAGGATCATATTTATTTGTTTCAACAATTTATGGATGCCAGTGTCACACATGGCTCCTATGAGATGTTAGTAAATTCCTAAAATATGGAGTGGATGGCAAAAGAGGCTTTCCGTGGCTTTCCATTGGAAGAGATTCTGTGGGCATTCGAATACCATCAGATAAACTCTAAATTCTACTCCTTATGACAAATCCAGTATCCTGATGTTACTCTGAAGTAGTCAGTTTTAATTTTACATGGCACGAAAAAACCCTACTCATTCCAGGAGCTCCTATGGGCTGGTTGGCACTAGTGGCTCCAAGCAAAGACCACTTTGGTTTCAACTATCAGAGAAACTTCCTGAGACTTTCACACTTAAGACATGACTTTAAAATAGGAGGGGGATGGCAGAGGCTGGGGTTTGGAGCCAGGATGCGAATGGGGGCAGGACAAAGCTGAAGAAGTGGCCAGGATAAGGTCACAAAGTGTCAGCTTGAGTGCTAGAAATAGAATGAGGTCTTCTAATACCCCCTCTGGCACTTTCTTCTCTTCAGGGACTACCACCTTGTAATCTGAACCAAGGTTGGCTTCGGGTAAAAGCAAAGCAAAATTGGCATTTTCTTCAGGGAGATTTTTTTTTCCCTGTGTGGGAACTAAAAGACAGAGATTCCTTGGCTGGGTGCTAAATGCTTTGATTCAGGAAAGACCTTGTGTGGTTAAACTCAGTTCCTCCTACCCAGAGATAGCTCCTTGGTCTGACCTTGACCTGAATGTTTAACAAAGCTGTGAAATGGAAGGCAAGACTAGAAAAGACCAAAGAAAGAAAAGAATGGTTCAGTGAGTGCTACATTGTTTGGAGCTGAGGTGTCTGGTTACCAGGCTTTAGAGTGCTGCTTGCACCCCAGCACACTAAAGAAGAAATTTTGGTTGGATTTGTTAAAAAGAAAGAAAGAAAGAAAGAATTTTATTATTTAAGTAGAAAACATAATCATTCCAATGGAATCTGATAAGATTTCTCAATCCATAAGGGTGGTGAATATTCCCTCTGTTTTAGGTGGAAGATGTCAGATTTGAAGAGATCAGAAAGAAGTTAAATTGTATAAATAAGATCCCTACTTGTATAACATTTTGGAAACAATATCATAGCTTTCTACTACCTGTCCTGGAGTCCATAGGTCACCAAGGAAGCCCTTTGTGGGCAGATGTCTTTGTTCCTTTATTCATTGTCAGTCAATGAGTAGCTGTGCAACGCTCAATTTACTGAATTTGGGAATCCAATACCATCCTTTTTTGTTTGTTTCTTTCCTTTTTTTTTTTTAATGCTGTGATTTGGGTGTAAGTGTACAGAACAAATTCGTTTCCCATACAGCAGTTCATGTACATTTTGTTTCATGACATTGACTGCAATTCCCTACAAGGTAACAGCTCTCTTCCCACTTCCTTCCTGTACCTCTTCCTTAGTGTCCTCTTCCCTGTAGTGTCCTTCTTTCCTTAGCATTCCTGCCCCTCCGCCCCACCTGTCTGCCTGTGCAAACACTGCCCTTCTGTTCTCCCACGATTGATAGCTCTAAGGAGTATATCTGCCTGATGTGCTGTGGACAAACAAGACACAAGTTTATCCAGGGGATAAATAAAAAAAAATTAAAAAAAAATAAAAAATTCCTGAACCTCAGACATGTCAGGGGCAATATGAGGGATAAATAGGTCTGGAACCAGAGACAACTCTCTCTTTGAGTTGCTTTGCTCTGATGGAAAAGAGTCAACAAGGGTAAGGTTTGCTTAGGTGAGTGGGGTTCAGGGTGAGAAGGGGGGATGAAGAAGTCAGCTAGTGACTGTTGTCAGTTCACCCTATGGCTTGGCGGATGTGTCCTATGGGGAGAGGACTCTCCACCTCCCAGAAAACAATAGAACTTATCCCTACCCTGAGTCTCTGCTCAGTCATGGATAGGCAATGCCTCAGACATCTGCAGGGAGTGATGCTTGCAGGTCTGCAACCTGGGGAGCATTCCTGAGTAATGGCCTCAGGGAGAAGATCCCAGCATTGTCCTTGGGACCAGTAGAAGCTACGGTGAGAGGCTCCACCCCCAATAGACCTGAAGGAGATTGGCGCTCCTGTGAGAAACAGTCCAGGACTGATTTACAGGTGAGATAAAAAAAAAAAAAAGAAGAAGAGTCTATAAATTCTGATTATTGTTGTTAGGTAACCCACTTGTATGCACAGGCCGGTGAGGCCTAGGAAAGGGATTATATCCAAAGAATTTTAATTCAAGGCAATGTGACCTTTGTAGAAACTAGATGATTTAAGGCTCCTTCCAACTCATAGAGTTTATGGTGTTATGAAACAGGAACTATGGGAATTCAGAAGAAAGGAAGATAGGGAAGAGATTACTCAGGTGATGTATCAGACAGCCATTAGATTATGCACCTCTACAGACTAAACTCACTTAGGACTCATCATCAGTAAAGATCATCACTAGAAAAGGACATCATGGTTGGTGAGTAAAAATAAAGAAAACCCTCATTGAGATGAAGAAATGTAATAGATACAACAATACACTTAAACATACCAATGAGCATGAAGATTGTGCAGGGCTGGACAATAATTTGTCACCATGAATTGGATAGCAACTAATGCCACCACCACTAAACTAAAAACCAGACTCACTGCTGTCGAGTTGGATACGAGTCATAGCAACCCCTCCTTGGGTTTCCGAGGCAGTATCACTACAGAAGTAGATTGCCCAGCCTTCCTTCTGAGGAGTGGCTGGTGGGTTTGAACCGCTAGCCTTCTGGCAAAGCCTCTTGGTCTTCCCTGACTCTAGTTGCTGCTTTGGGTGAGTACTGACCAACTCCAAATGGAAGCACCCTGTTAGGACCTCATAACCACGTGGGGTGCCTGTTTCCTTCCCTAGATATATTGCCTCCCTCTTACCTGCTGTAAAGGAGTTCTGGTGGTGCAGTGGATAAGGCATTTAGGCTGCTAACCAGAAGGTCAGCAGTTCAAACCCACCAGCCACTCTGTGCAAGGATGATGGGATGATCTACTTCTGTAAAGATTTACAGCCTTAGAAACCCAGTGGGGGTCTCTATGAGTTAGAATCAACTAGTTGACAGTGAGGTATTTTTTTTTTAATTTTTTTTTTAACCTTCTGTAACCTAGACGTGGGGGAGGGTGAGAGTGGTTAATATCTGTTGTTCTGGTTGTTAGGTGCCCTCCAGTTGGCTGAGACTCACAGCAACCCTATGTACAACTGTATGTGGAATGAAACACTGCCTGGTCCTGCGCCAGCCTCACAATCCTTGCTAGACCTGAACTGATCATGGTTAATGTCTTGGGGGGCAGGGAAGGCAAATGTGGACCAAAAGAAGATGGGAATTGATTGTCAGATGCCCTGTGACACACCCTGGATAAATGGTGCCATGGGTTGAGCATTCAAGAGCACTACTTGTTGTTGTTATGTGTTGGGGAGTCAGACTCAATTCACAGTGACCCCTCCTTGGGTTTTGGAGGCAGTATCACTGCAGAAGTAGATTGCCCAGCCTTCCTTCCAAGGAATGGCTGGTAGGTTTGAACTGCCAGCCTTCTGGTTAGCAATCAAATGCCTTAAGCACTACACCACCAGAGCACTTACCAGTGGCCAACTTGAGACCTCACACTGGCTTCCCTTCTGCTCTGCTTCAAGCCCCTTGTCTCACACTTCTGGTCCCTGGGATTGCCCTGCCAAATAAATTAGCAGTTAAACCCTTTGTCTCGGGCTATGTTTTTTGGGGACTAAGGGCTAAAGCTTGGTTAGGTATAAGAAGAGACCGTTCCAAGTGAAGGTAACTGCATGAGTGAAGCATGAGTAAAGAGCTGAAATTCTCTGGGGTGGGCTATGTTGAGGCACACAGCATGGAGAATTATGGGCCATAGCACATAATTAAAAACTGTGGCAAGTTTTGAATTCCAGGCTTTATTTCAATGCAGGCAATAGAAAGCCACTAAGGGTGGTTTTGTTTCTTTCTTTATTTTGTTTTAAGTTTAGTTCTTTGTTTTAATTATGAAAATAACTTGTTGTGTTGTTAAGTGCTGTCGAGTCATTTCCAAAATAACTTATAGCGTGGTAAAAATTTCAAATGGTGGAAATAGATACACAATGAAAAATCAGTCTTTTCCTATCCTAGATACCTACTTTCTTTATCTAGAGGTGACCACTGGCAACAATTTCTTATGAATATCTCCAAAAAGTTTTTTTCAGGGACTTTGATGCATAGTTGTACGTGTTTAGATAGAGATATTCTTGTTAGTTCACAAAAGAAATCATACTATGCAGAGTGTTTTGAACTTTGCTTTTTTCGTTTATTGATGTGTCTTAGGAAACTTCCTTATCAGGACGTAGATATTGATCTCATTCTTCTAATGACTGTAGCATATTCTGTTGCTTGGTTGCATCATAATCATTGAAGAGTTTTGGACCTAGGAATGACATGGTTAGTGTTAGGGAGATTTCTCTGATAGCCTTTGTTAGATGTCTCCCCCAGGGCTTTAACTGATAAGTGGCTTAATAATGTTACCCCAAACCCAGGCCTTTCTGTCCCTCTTCCTTGTCAACTACAGGTTTCAACCTGAGGCTGTTTGCCTTTATTTTCATAAAATAGCTGCCAGCAACAACTGGGGAAACACATATCCTTATTCATGCTTTGGGGAGAGAGACACTTTCCCAAAGTCCCTAAAATCTTCTCTTTATATCTGATTGACTAAAGGTAGCTTAAGCCTATTTGTCCCTGGACCAATCATAATTATGGTAAACAGAATTACTGTGATCA
The DNA here is from genome assembly GCF_000298275.1 of Orycteropus afer afer. Lineage (NCBI taxonomy): Eukaryota > Metazoa > Chordata > Mammalia > Tubulidentata > Orycteropodidae > Orycteropus > Orycteropus afer. The sequence goes on from NW_006921709.1 coordinate 6,120,043, forward strand.
ATTTAGGCTAACCATCTGGGATGGAATGGATGTTGAGGAGTCAACCACAAGGTCTGCTATACTTTATCAGAAGATTTCCCAGCCTTTACTCACACACCAAAGGATCCTGGTGGTACAGTGGTTAAAGCATTTGTCTGTGAACCAAATGATTGATGGTTCAAATCCACCAGCTGCTCCATGGGACAAAGATGTGGCAGCCTTGGGAACACTATGGGGTTAGATCTACTCTCTCCTATAGGGTCGCTAGGAGTGGGAATTGATTCCTCAGCAGTGTGCTTACTCATACAACTACAGAGATAAGGAGATCCTGTCTCCATTCCCACTGTTAGAAAGTTGATTCAAAGTATTCATCACTCTACCTTTCTTTCATTGTTTCTGGTTATGTTTTCTGGAGCTGTACAGAATAAGTCTACTTCCTCTTTCTCTTCTGCATATTTCGAAGTACTTAGGAGGTGTGATCATTGGAGCTGTGTGTCAACTTGGCTGGACCACAATTCTGTGTGGCTTAAGCCGTTGTGATGTGGTTATTCCCATGATGGAATGAGATGATTATGTTTTGAGCAGCCAATCTGTTTAAAGGGAGTTTCCCTAGGGGTGTGGCCTGCTTTCAGTATATTTATGGACATCCTGGGAAAAGAGACACTCTTCTGTGGATCGGGATTCTGTTGTGCTGCCTACAACTGTCCATGAGCAAACAATCCACCATTTGGCCTGGAGATCTTGGATTCATCATTCGTTGGAGTCAACAGCCAGTATACAATCTGCTAACTGTTAGCTCCTCAGCCCCTGCAGCTACAAGAGTCTGGAAAAGCCTCCAGCTTGACGTTTGATCCAAGAACTTTGGACTTGCCAGCTTCTATAAGTGTGTGAGCCATTTTCCTAAGATAAATTTCTCTCTCTCTCTCTCTCTATATATATATAAGCTTTACTGTTTTTGTTTCTCTAGAGAACCCAGAATAACACAGGAGGGTTCTTGTTTGTTCTAGAAAATTTCTTCTTTGGTCTGTGCCATTGATTTGAATACACAGGGTGAGATACGAAGTAAATTTGTCCTAAATCATCTGACTAGTTTGGCCTTTATGAAGAGAGTTTAATATCATTTAGTGGGTTTAGAGTTGAGAATAGGGAAAAATATATTTGAAGGCTGGGCAACATTTCACATTATTTTGGCTAGAAATTCACCACCATGAAACACACATGAACATTACACAATACATCTAATGGGCCCAGGGATGTACATGAGTCTTAAACATTATGTCAGTAGAGAAAATCCTAATTTGTGATACTTGAGTGAGTTGTGAACTTTGTATATAAGCCATGCCTGAATAATTGACTTCCCTTTACTGACCAAAGCCAGAATTATCTTTCTACCTTCAGTGAACTCAACAAAGGTACACTCCTTCTCATTCTACCATCCTGCTCTTGGGCCCAAATCCAGTTGTATTAGTATAAAAAAAAATTTTAATCAATGTTTCCCAAGTTTATTTGACCATGAAACATTGTATTGTGAGTATCTATTTGCATCACACTGAACAGCATTCTTCAGAACATAGTTTGAAAAGCTTTAACCTTCTGTATTCTACATGTTATGCCTAAATTATAACTAATTTTTATTTACCCCACCCTCTACTGAATTGATATGAGTTGTGGGATGACATCAAGAATATCATACATGAAGAAAACAACAGGTCATTAAAAAGACAGGAAAGGAAGAAAAGACCAAAATGGATTCTGACACTTGCTCTTGAATGTTGTTGTTAAGTGCTGTCGAGTGGTCTCCAACTCATAGTGACCCCTCCCTGGGTTTCTGAAGCAGTATCACTACAGAAGTAGATTGCCCAATCTTCCTTCTGAGAAGTGGCTGGTGGGTTTGAACTGCCAACCTTCTGGTTAGGAGTCAAGTGCCTTAGGCACTATGCCACCAGAGCTCCCTGCTCTTGAATGGAGAGTAGCTAAAGTGAATGGAAGAAATAATGAAGTAAAAGAGCTGCACAGAAGATTTCAAAGGACAGCTTGAGAACACAAAGTAAAATATTACAATGAAATGTGCAAAAACCTGGAATTAGAAAATCAAAAGGGAAGAATAAGCTCAATATTTCTCAAGCTGAAAGAACTGAAGAAAAAAAAAATTAAGCCATGAGTTGCAATACTGCAAGATTCTATGGACAAAATAAGGAGCTCTGGTGGCTCAGTGCCTAAGGTGTTTGACTGCTAACCAGAAGATTGGCGGTTCAAGCCCACCATATACTATGCAGAAAGAAAGAAACAAAAAAAACCAAGTTCACAGCTATGGAGTCAGATCTGACTCATAGCAACCCCTCCTTGGGTTTCCTAGGCAGTATAAGATGGGACAATCTACTTCTGTAAAGATTAACTGCCTTGGAAACCCAGTGGGGGTCACTGTGAGTCAGAATTGACTGGATGGCAGTGAGTTTGGTCTTTTGGTTTGGATGGCCAAAATATCGAATGATGCAGGAAGCACCAAAAGAAGGAGGATGAAATATAGAGTCACTGTATCAAAAAGAATTGGTCATTGTTCAAACATTTCAGGAGGTAGAATATGATCAAGAACAAATGATATTGAAGAAAGAAATCCAAGCTGGTGGAATTGGTGAAAAATAAGTCTCTAGGAATTGACAGAGTGCTCCTTGAGATGTTTCAACACATGGATGCAGCCCTGGAGGCACTTATCATTTATGCCAAGAAATTTGCAAGACAGCTATCTGGCCAACCTACTGGAAGAGATTGATATTTGTACCCATTCCAAACAAAAGTGATCTAACAGAATGTGGAAATTATTGAACAATATCATTAATATCACATGCAAGTAAAATTTTGCAGAAGATAACTCAAAATGATTACAGCAGTATATTGACAGAGGACTTGCAGAAATGCAAGCTAGATTCAGAAGAAGACATGAAATGAGAGATATCACTGCTGATGTCAGATCGATCTTGGCGAAAAGTAAACAATACCAGAAAGATGTTTACCTGTGTTTTATTGACTATGCAAAGACATTCAGCTATGTGGATCATAACAAATTGTGGATAGCATTGAGAAGAATGGGAATTGCAGAATACTTAATTGTACTCATGAGGAACCTGTACATAGAGAGGTTGCCATTCAAACAGAACAAGGAGATACTGCATGGTTTAAAATCAGGAAGGGTGTGCATCAGGATTGTATCCTTTCACCATACTTATTCAATCTGTATGTTGAGCAAATAATCCAAGAAGCTGGACTATATGAAGAAGAACACAGCATAATGATTGGAGGAAGGCTCATTAACAACGTGCGATATGCAGATGACATGACTTTGTTTTGAAAGCAAAGAGGACCTGAAGCACTTACTGTTGAAGATCAAAGACTACAGTCCACAATATAAATTACACCTCACCATAAAGAAAACAGAAATGCTTACAGTTGGACTGATAAACATCACAAAAAATGGAGAAAAGGTTGAAGTTGTCAGATACTTCATTTTACTTGGCTCCACAGTCAACACCCATGGAAGTAGCAGTCAGGAAATCAGGGAGCATGTCATTCATAATGATTCTGAGTGCCTGCATTGCACTGGACAAAGCTGTTGCAAAAGTCCTTTTAAAGTGTTAAGGAGCAAAAATGTGACTTTGAAAATTAAGGTGCACCTAACTCAATCCACGGTATTTTTTAATTATCTCATATGCATGTGAAAGCTGGACAATGAATAAGGAAGATCGAAGAAGAGTTAATGCCTTGTATTGTGGTGTTGGTGAAGAATGCTGAAAATACCATGGACTGCCAGAAGAACAAACAAATCAGTTCTGTAAGAAGTGCAGCAAGAATGCTCCTTAGAAGCAAGAATGGTCAGACTTTGTCTCATGCACTTTGATCATTTTGTCAGAAGGGACTAGTCCCTGGAGAAGGATATCATGCTTGGTAAAGTGGAGAGTCAGTGCAAAAAGAGAAGACCCTCAACAAGGTAGAGTGACACAGTGACTTTAATGATGGGCTCAAGCATAGCACAGATTGTGAGGATGGTACAGAACCAGGCAGTGTTTCGTCATGTTATACGTAGGATCACTGTAAGTAGGAGTGCACTCAACAACACCTATCAACAACTACTATAGAATTTTATACAAAATGTGTGCTTACAAGGAATTTACTGAATTATTATTTGAGAAGAACTTACTATTTCAACATCAAAACCCATTACTTGGACAATATCCAATGTTCATTCAAAAATTAATCTATTTAGTGGGTTAATTTTAGGAGATAGTCTTGTTACATATGAACCTGTCTCCTGATACTAAACAAAATGGTAGAATCAAGTGCCCTGGGTTCAATCGTTGGTTTTCTGTCACACTCAGAGTCTCTTTGTGCAGGAGAGAATGGTGGCAAGAGCACCCAAGTGCACACATGCACACAGCAGGAAGCATGTCATTCCTAATGATTCTAAGTGCCTGCATTTCTCCATCTTTAAAATTTAGGTAAAAAATGGCTCCCTTCATTATTACACATGTTCTTTGAGTGTCTTCTAAACTGAGTAGGGAAAGTGAGTATATAGTTATTGTATGCTGTTTAGGAAAGCAAGCTTTATCCTTGCCCTTCATTACATGCTAAAACTAACATATTTGTTGTTTTCATGTTTTCCATGGAAGGGTAGTAAAGGGTTTTGTCACCATTCACCTTTGTAGCAGAGGCTTCTGGTGTTCACTGACATTCAAGGTCCCCTTTTCTTCATGGGTCCACCAATAGAAGACACTTCTCCACCCCATGCACCTGGGGGTAGGGGGGAGTCATTAAACTCATTCTCACCATAGTGGAGATGCATCACCTAAGAGTAGTGGTGCCTTTTCCATATTTCTGTTTGCTCCTCTGCTGGCCAAATGGAGAGGGTTCCACAGATTTCAAAGAGAATGGAGTCAGAAGAAGGAAAGAGCTCTGTCCTTAACTGTCTGGGTGGGTCAGAGCTTTGCTGCATACCTGCATGGGACTGGTGCGGGAATGAAAAATAAACTTTTGTTGTGTTAAGCCACTGGAATTTTTGACTTGCTAAGCACTTAGCCTATTCTAACTAACACAACCATAAAAGGCACTACAGAGACAGGATGTATATTGATGTACCTGTAAGCTAAGGAAAGGTCACACGTAGGCAAGGGAAATGGGAATTACGTGCTTAATGATTCCCAGATGTAAATGTTTTATGTTTTTCATTAATCATGTGGCAAATATGTTTAAATAAGCATAGTGATTCCTGGTCACCAAATATCTCAGGGGAAAGACGTTTTATTGAGGCATGGACCAGAATGTTAATCCCTCCTTTGGGCCCAGCACAGCTGTTGCTCCAAGAATCAAAAAGCAAGACTTCCAAAGGGAAGATGAAAATAAAACTCAAAGGAAAAGAGATAGGACCCCCCCACCCCACCTTACCAGTATAATTCCCTTCTGAGTTCTCGTTCTCCTAAATCTTACCATTTTGGGAGTTAAAAAAAATAATAATAAAATTAAAGTAATGATCAATGCTGACAACAAACCAAAAACCAAACCCATTTCCATCAAGGTGATTCCAACTCATAGTGACACTATGTCTTAATGAGTAGAACTGAGCTCCATAGAGTTTTTGTGTCTGTAATCTTTATAGAAGGAGATTGGCAGGACTTTCTTCTGCAGTGCTGCTGAGTGAGTTCAAACCACCAATGTTTTGGTTAGAAGCCAAAAGCAAACCATTTGTACCACTCAGGGAACTGGGTATTCAAGGCACACTGATTCTTAGGAGTTCCCTGCGTAGTATCCATCCAACCCTACTCCTGGTTTCACTCTCGCCTTGGTTCTGTCTTGTTCTTATAGATATTGTACCTAAGACTAGATTCAGAGGCTTCCTGCTGAGCTCAGCTGCCCAAGACAAACCGTCTGTCCTGTCCAACTTGGAGGGAAGCCCTTTCTCTTGGGCTCAACATGGACCTTTGGCCAATAGTGCTTTCAACCAACTTGTTTGTTCTTGAATGATCTCTTAGCTTCATACCTAGGGCTCTTCCAGCATAGAAATTCTTACAATTCCTCAGAGTTTAGTACAGTACTTTTTATGCCCCTTCAGTGACTTCAAAAGCACTTACAATGGAGTCCAGGCTCCTTATAATGACCTCCAATGCCCTGCGTGATCTGATCTCTGTCCCCTCTCTCTATCATCTTGGTCTGCCTCAGCCACCTTACTCACCACACTTCCAAAACTTTTTAAGTCCCTGTAAGATGCACCCTCTTTCTTTCTTTCCTCAAGGCTCTTCGGTGTGCTGTGTTCTATGACTTCAGTACACTTCCCCAAGGTTCTTTCCATGCTTAGCACCTTCTCTTCCTTAGATTTCAGCCTGCAAGTGAATTCCTTGGAGAAGACTTCTCTGATCCAGCCACCTGTAGTAGGTCCCTGTGTTGGCACCTTTTGTGCCCTGCCTCAGCTCTCTTAGCCCACCTCTTTTACTCCAGCCATTGTGATGACAACAGGCTCTATCCACATGTCATCTGATAGCACCTTGCTCAGCTATCCCTGGCTTCTTTCAATTTCTGCCCCAGAATTTCTCTGATGCTGCAGTGGCTGCCTTGAATGCACAGAATGGAAGTGGGAGGAAGTTGACACCTCATAACCAGTGGAAACTGATAGGTATGTTTTTTTTCCTTCCACCCCTCATTTGACAAGTGCTTTCTATCTGGCTCTTGATATCCATTCCGGCTGGGTCATTCCCATAGCCTACAGCAATGACCAACTTGAGGGTGCACCCTTGGCTTTTCCTCTTTCATTATTTTCTTTTGTGCAGTTCCCATTCCTCTTTCCTGGGACTACTTCCAGAAATAAACTCTGCAAACAGTTAATGGCTTAGCTACTAGCCAAAGTATTGGTGACTTAAACCCACTCAGAGGCTCCTCAGAAGATAGGATTGGTGATTTTCTTCTGAATGGTCTTTGAAAATCCTATGTAGTGCAGCCTACTCTGCACATAGGGAGTCTCCATGAGTTGGAATCTACTCTGTGGCAACTAACAACAGCAGCAAATGCAATTTCTTGCCTCAGACTCAACTTTTCAAGGAGAACTTAGGCTAAAATAGTCTCCCTCCTGTATTTAATATCTCAAGGTCTTCATTTCCCTCATAGCACTTATTACATTAATTTTATTTATTTCTATGATTACATTTATGATATGTCTAGATTAGAATGTAAATCCCAGAGGGCAGGGACCTAGTCAGTGTTAACCTGTTTTGTATTCTCAGCTCTTAGTATGAAATTCCTGGAACTGACAACTTATCACTATATATATGTAAACTGGTGAGTAAATCTCAAAAATATTGTATTTTATGAATTACCCTTGCATACTGGCATAAAACATACTGGTTATGAACATAATATCTGGAGTCAGACTTCCTAAATTCTAATTCTGCCTCTGCCACCTAACTGTGCCAAACTGTGGCCTTTAGTTACCAAACCTCAATTACTCTGTCTCAATTTTCCCATCTGTTGTTGTTGTTGTTATGTGCTGTCAAGTCGGACCCGACTCATAGCAACCCCTCCTTGGGTTTCTGAGGCAGTATCACTGCGGAAGTAGATTGCCCAACCTTCCTTCTGAGGAGTGGCTGGTGGGTTTGAACTACCAGCCTTCTAGTTAGCAGTCAAGTGCCCTAGGCACTATTCTACCAGAGCTTCAGTCCCATTTGTAGAATGGGATAAATAATAGCAACAATTGCATGGAATTGTTATCATGTTTAAATAAGTTATATAAAAACATTCAGGACAATGCCTGGCATATAGTAATCCTCCAACATAGTTTACTTGTTTTTTTAATGCCTTTTTTTTCATCATTTTACTGAAGTTCAGATGTGAACATATTTGTCCATTTTAGATCTTCCATATTTGTCAATTCTTAAGCTACATTTTCTATGTGTGTCTGTGTTGAATGACCCATAAAAGGGCAGTGGTGGTTCAGTGGTAGGATTCTCACCCTCCACTTAGGAGACCTGGGTTTGATTCCCAGCCAATGCACCTTAAGTTCAATCACCACCTGACTGTCAGTGGAGGTTCAGCATTGTTATGATGCTGAACAGGTTTCACCAGAGCTTCCAGAATAAGATGGGCTAGAAAGGAAGGCCTAGTTATCTACTTCTGAAAAATCTTCCAATAAAAATGCTGTGGATCCAAATGGTCTGAGCCCATTGTGCACAGGGCCATCATGAGTTGGGGGCCAACTTGATGGCAGCTAACGGCAACCACAATGACCCACAGCTGAGAAGCAGGTAATTTAGGTGTGTGATCATTTACATGTTTCACATATCTTGGGTTCCCCCCAAGAAGTGTTTTTTTAAAAAAATTATTTTATTAATTAAAAAAGAAATTTATTGTGATTTGGGTAAAACTTTCCAGAGGAAATTCATTTTCCATACAGCAGTTTATACACATTCTGTCGCATGACATTGACTGCAATTCCACACAGTGGAACAGCTCTCTTCCCCCTTCCTCCCTGTAGTTAACTCTTTCCTGTGTCCTTTCCTCCCATGTACCCCAGGCCCCCCAAACTGTCTCCCTCTGCAAACATTACTGTTCTGTTCTCCTATGATTGATTGTTCCAAGGAATGTATCTATCTACCTGATGTAAATGTAAACAATAGACCATATGCCTGTCTATGGTTTGCTGGAACCACAGGAGTAAGTTCAGTTCCAGACCTGAAACTTGGCTTGTGGTCATAGTCTCAGGGGTCTCACCAGGCTCTATCAGACTAGCAAACCTGGTCTTCTATTTTGTTCTCCCACTCTAACCAGGATTTCCTGCACCAAATTCCCTCCAAGTGGTTGACAGTTGTAGCTGGGGACCATCTAGTTCTTCTGGTCTCATGGTCGTATAGGCTGAGGATTGCATGGTCTACCAGTCCCTTGGGCTAATTGTTTCCAGTGTCTGTTTTTCTTTGTTCTAATTTGCTCTGGACAAGGAGAGACCCATCGTTGTATCTAGATGGACACTTGCAATCTTTTAAGATCCCAGTCACTACTCACCAAAGTAGGTTGTAGAACAAAATTTTTGTGCAGTACGTTATGCCAATTGAGCCTGATGTCCTCTGCGACCATGGTCCCGAGCCCACAGGTCCAACTACTCACTGCCTCTGGGTAGCTGGCTGTGGCCAAGAAGCCACCACAATCTTGCCCCTTGTCAGCTCTATTATACACCTGGACATTCTTACAGCACATACAAATATGCTTGTAGAAACATTGTCTGGTAACCATATACATGGTCATAGTCACACTTCACTCTGCCTAGATATACCTGACTGTTCAGCCTGTCCACCCATCTATCCACCTGTAGATCAATGCTTGCCATCACTGACAATGTGGTACTTACTGTACATGCAAAAGGGTTCATCCTTGCTGTTTGTACCTCCTACGCACCTCTCTATGTCTTCCTCTTCCTCAATGCTACCATATTGATCACACACATTTGGTACACTGCCCTTCCCTTCACCCAAATCAATACTCATCTCTACCTATCTAGAAGTGTTCCCTCCCCTCCTTTCCCACCCCTGGTAACCAACAAAGAAAGTTTCCTTCCATATATAAACCTTTCCTTGACTTTTTATAATAATGAACTAATACATTATTTGTCCTTCTGTGATTGACTTATTTCAGTTGGCATAATGTCCTCCAAGTTCATCCATGTTATGCAGTGTTTTGCAAATTCTACATTATTCTTTAGAGTTGCATAATATTCCATTCTGTGTTATGTACCACAGTTTACTTATCCATTCTTCTGGTAATGTGGACCTAGGTTGTTGCCATCTTTTTGCTATTGTAAATACTGCTACAGTGAACATGGATGTACATTATCTGTCCTGGCTCTCATTTCTTTAGGATATATACCCAGTAATGGGATTGCTGGATCAAATGGTATTTCTAATTCCAGCTTTTTAGGGAATAGCCATACTACTTTCCACAGTGGTTGTATCATTTTATAGTCTCACCAGCAGTGTACAAGAGTCCCGATCTCTCCACATCCTCACCAGCATTTATTATTTTCTGTCTTGTTGAACTTTGCTATTAGTGCTGGGGCAAGAATAATACCTTATTGTTGTTTTGATTTGCATCTCTCTAATGGCTAATGATCGTGAACATTCCTTCATGTGTTTGTTGGCCACCTGAATATCATCTCTGGTAAAGTGTCTCTATTCATGTCTTCTGACCATTTTTCAACTGGATTGTTTGTCTTTTTGTTGTTGAGGTGTTGAAGTTTTCTATAAATTTTAGAGTTAAGTCCCTTGTCAGATATGTCATTGCTGAATATTTTTTCCCTATCTGTAGGTTCTCTTTTTACTCTTTTGGAGAACTCTTTTGAAGTACATAAATATTTAATTTTTAGACAATCTTACTCATCTAATTTATCTACTGCTATTTGTACATTTTGGGCTATGCTTTATATACTATTTATGCCATAAATTGTTGTTGTTGTTGTTAAGTGCCATCGAGTCGTTTCCGACTCATAGCGACCCCATGCACAGCAGAACGAAACACTGCCTGATCCCGCGCCAGCCCCACAATCCCTTGAGCCCATCATCGCAGCCACCATATCAATC
>NW_006921709.1:6131313-6133004 GCF_000298275.1 Orycteropus afer afer
CAAGGTACAGATTCCTCATAAGTACAATCAAGTGCTCAGGGATTCCCATTCTTCTCAATGTTACCCACAATTTGTTATGGTCCACACAATCAAATACTTTTGCATAGTCAATAAAACACAAGTAAACATCTTTCTGGTATTCTTTGCTTTGAGCCAAGATCCATCTGACATCAGCAATGATATTCCTTGTTCCACGTCCTCTTCTGAATCCAGCTTGCATTTCTGGAAGCTCCATATTAATATACTGCTGCAACCATTTTTGAATTATCTTCAGCGAGATTTTACTTGCTTGTGATATTAATAATATTGTTTGATAATTTCCACATTCTGTGGGATCACTTTTATTTGGAATGGGTACAAATATGATCTCTTCTAGTCAGTTGGCCAGGTTGCTGTCTTCCAGATCTCTTGGCATAGCTGATGCCTCCATTTATCATGGAGCATGGCCTCTGTTTCTTGAAACATCTCAATAGGTATTCAGTCAATTCCTGGAACCTTGTTTTTCACCAATTCCTTCAGTTCAGTTTTGACTTCTTCCTTCAATGGCATTGGTTCCTGATAATTTGCCACCTCCTGAAATGGATGAACATTGACCAATTCTTTTTGGTATAGTGACTCTGTGTATTACTTCCATCTTCTTTTGATGTTTCCTGCATCATTCACTATATTGCCCATAGAATCTTTCAATATTGCAACTCGAGGTTTAAATTTTTCTTCAGTTCTTTCAGCTTGAGAAACACTGAGTGTGTTCTACACTTTTGGTTTTCTAACTCCAGGTCTTTGCACATTTCATTATAATAATTGATTTTGTCTTCTGGATCTGCTATTTGAAATCTTCTATTCAGCAATTTTATGCTGTAGATTCTTCCATCCACTTTAGCTACTCTCTGTTCAAGGGCAAGTTTCAGAGTCTCTTCGGACATACATTTTAGTCTTTTCTTCCTTTCCTGTCTTTTTAATGATCTTTTGCTTTCTTCATAGATGATGTTCTTGATGTCATCCCATAATTCCTCTGGTTTTTGGTCACTGGTGTTCAATGCATCAAATCTAAATTCAGGAGGGATGTAATCAAAGTCATATTTTGGCCCTCATGAACTTCTTTTAATTGTCTTCAGTTTCAACTTGAACTTGCATATGAGCAGTTGATGGTCTATTCCACAATCAGCTTGTGGCCTGGTTTTGGCTAAAAATATTGAGCTTCTTCATTGCCTCCTGCCACAGATGTACTCAATCCGATTCCTGTGTACTCTGTCTGGTGAAGTCCATGTATATAGCTGTGGTTTGTGTTGTTCTAAAAACGTATTTGCAATAAGTAAGTCATTGGTCTTGCAAAATTCTATCATGTGATCTCCATCATTATTTTTATCACCAAGGCAATATTTTCTAACTACTGGTGATTCTTCTTTGTTTCCAACTTTTGCATTCCAATTACCAGTGATGATGAACACATCTTGATTGCATGTTTGGTCAATTTCAGACTGCTGAAGTTGGTAAAAATGTTCAATTTCCTCATCTTTAGCTTTGGTGGTTGGTGTGTAAATTTGAATACTAGTAGTATTAACTGGTCTTCCTTATGTTGTTGTTGTTGTTGTTATGTGCCGTCGAGTCATACCTGACTCATAGCGACCCCTCCTTGGGTTTCCGAGGCAGTATCACTACGGAAGTAGGATTGCCCAACCTTCCTTCCGAGG
>NW_006921709.1:6144855-6154715 GCF_000298275.1 Orycteropus afer afer
AAGAACTAACAGATCTGTCCTGGAGGAAGTGCAGCCAAGATACTCCTTGGAAGTGAGAATGGCCAGACTTCGTGTCACCTACTTTGGTCATGTTGTCAGAGGGGACCATTCCCTGGAGAAGGATATCGTGCTTGGTAAGTTGGAGGGTCGATGACATGGTGGCTGCGACAATGGGCTCAAGCATAGCAAGGATTATTGAGCTGGCGCAGGATCGGGCAGTGTTTCATTCTGATGTGCATGGGGTTGCTATGAGTCAGAAGTGACTCGATGGCACCTAACAACAACAACTTCTTCAACAGTCCTTTGCTTATCTAAAGTCTCTTTCCTTTCTGTATAAAATTAGTGATTGGGTTTTCCATATCATTAAAGAATATTGATGGGATCTGGATTGGGATTGCATTGAATATATAGATTACTTTGGGTAGTATTGACATTTTCAGAATGTTCAGTCTTCTTATCCACAAACATGATATGTTCTTCCATTTATGTAGCTCTTTCATGGTTTCTTGTTGTAGTGTTTTATAGTTTTCTTTTGCAGGTCTGTTTTGTCCCTGTTGTTGTTGTTGTTATGTGCCCTCGAGTTGGACCCAACTCATAGCGACCCCTCCTTGGGTTTCCAAGGCAGTATCACTGTGGAAGTAGATTGCCCCACCTTCCTTCCGAGGAGTGGCTGGTGAGTTTTATTCCCAAATATTTAATTTTTTTTGGTAGCTATTATAAATGGTGTTGATTTCCTTATTTTATTTTCATCAATCTCTTTGCTGGTGTAGAGGAATCCAACTGATTTTGTATCTTGATCTTATATCTTGCCATTATGCTAAAAAATCTCTTAATTAGATCCAGTAGTTTTCTTGCCAAGTCTCTTGTGTTTTCTGTGTATAGGATCATATCAGGAAATATGGATAGTTTACTTCTTCCTTACCAATTTAAAATCCTTTGTTTTTTCTTTCTTGCCTTATTGCCCTGGCTAGAACTTATAATAGAGTGTTGAATAGGAATAGTGATAGAGGGCATCCTTGTCTGGTTCCTGTTCACAAGGGGAATAGTTATCAGTCTCTCCATTGAGAAAAATTTTGGCTATTGATTTTGCATATATGCCCTTTATTATGTTGAGGAATTTCCCTTCTATCTCTGTTTTGCTGAGAGTTTTTATCATGAATGGGTTTTAGATTTTATAAAATACCTTTTCTGCATCAATTGATATGATCATGTGACTCTTTTCCTTTGTTCTATTTAAGTGATGGTTGACATTGATTGTTTTTCTAATGTCAAACAGTCCTTGCATACATGGTATGAACTCCACTTGGTCATAATGTATTATTTTTTTGATATATTGTTGCAGTCTATTGGCTAGGATTTTGCTGAAGAGTTTTGCATCTATATTCATGAGGGATATTGGTCTGTAGTTTCCATTTTAATGATACTTTTGCCTGGTTTTGTTATCAAGGTTATGCTTGCTTCATAAAATGAATTTAGAAGGATTCCATCCTTTTCAATGTTCTAAAATAGTTTGAGTAAGATTGGTGTCAGTTCTCTGAACACTTGGTAGAATTCTCCAGTGAAATTTTCTGCGCCTGGGCTTTTTTTGTTGGTGATTTTTTAATGACCCATTCAATTTCTTCTTTTGTTACTACAACAAGAAACCATGAAAGAGCTACATAAGAGTTTGTTTAAATTTTCTCCCTCAGTCTGAATTAGTTTAGGTAAATTGTATGTTTCTAGAAATCCATTTCTTCTAGATTTTTAAATTTATTGGAATACACTTCTTCATTTTATCCTGATATTAACTTCCCCATTTCAGTTTTTTCTGTTGTGATATCACCCAATTCATTTCTTATTTGTATTTTCTCCATATTTTCCTTTGTTAAATTTGTGATTTGTCAATTTTATTAATCTTTTCAAAAAACCAACTCCTAGTCTTGTTGACTTTTTCTATTGTCTTTCTATTTTCTGTTTCATTTATTTCTGCTCGAATCTTCATTATTTCTTTTCTTCTCATGCCTGTAGGCTTTTTCTCAAATTATTGGAGATGTTGGGTTAAGGTGTTTATTTTGGCTCATTCTTCTTCTTCTTTTTTTTTTTTTTGATGTGCATTTATTGCTATAAATTGGCCTCTCATCACTGCTTTTGCTGTGTGCCAAAGATTTTGGTATCTTGTGTTTTCCTTATCATTTGATTCAAGGAATTTTTTAAAATTTCATTCTTTATTTCTTCTATTACTCAGTTGTTTTTAAGGCGGGTGTTATTCAATTTCTGTATGTTTGCTCTTTTTCTGTTGATCTTTCTTCCTGTCGTTTATTTTTAATTTGATAGCATTGTGATCTGAGAAGATGCTTTGCAGTATTTCAATGTTTTTAAATTTATTAAGGCTTGCTTCATAGTCTAACATATGGTCTATCATGTAGAATATTTCATGGGTACTGGAAAAGAATGTATATTGTACTATTGTTGGGTGAATGCTCTGTAGATGTCTAGAAGGCTAAGTTGGAGTGTATTGTTTAGTTCCTCTGTGTCTTTGTTGAGTTTCTTTCTAGTTGTTCTATCTTTGCTTGAAAGCTTAGTGCCTAAGGCACTGGACTGCTAACCAGAAAGCTGGCAGTTCAAACCCACCAGCCACTCCTCAGAAGGAAGGTTGGGCAATCCTGCTTCCGTAGTGATACGCCTCAGAAACCCAAGGAGGGGTCGCTATGAGTCGGAGCTGACTCGACGGCAAATAACAACAACAACAACAACACTATGACTGTGAAGTCATCTATTTGTCTTTTCAATTCTGTTAAAGTCTGGTTTATGTATTTTGGGGTTCTTTCATTGAGTGCACAGGTATTTATTATTGTTATGTCCTCTTGTTCAATCAATCCTTTAATCAATATATAATGTCCTTCATTGTCTCTTATGGTGTTTTTTTTTTTTTTTTTTTTTTTACATTGGAACCTATTTTATTTTTCAGTTTAAATGGCCACAACATACTCATGAGTAAGGCTATGCTTTTCATGTATGGCATTTTCTTCTTCACATTTTTGTACTAAGTAATAGAATTAATGCATCAAAATGGTAAACAATTTAAATACTACAGGAGAGTGAAAAATGAAAAGTTAAATCTCCTAGTCACTTCACTTCTATCTCTGGTCTTACTCCTCAGAGGCAACCATGGGGTCAGTTGGTTTTCAGTGCTTCTGAAAATTCCCATTGTACGCTGAAATATTATCCTTATACCTCTGTTTCCTGATTTATCAATTTTAATATATTATATATTGAATTTCCTGTGAAAGAAGGTGAATTTAGTGTACTTACATTATCTTATGGTGATTTTTGTCTTAAAGTCAGTTTTATCAGAAATCAATATTGTCACTCCTGCTCTTTTTTAATTGCCATTTGTGTGATACATTTTTTTCAAACTTTGATTTTTAGTCTATTTTTGTCTTTGTCTCTAAGACGTGTATTTTGTAGACAGCATATTGATGAGTTATGTTTTCTTATCCAGTCTGCAACTCTCTGTCTTTTGAGTGGGGCATTTAATCCATTTACTTTCAGTGTAATTATTCACAAGTATGAATTTGTTGCTGTCATGTTATTATGTGTTTTTTTGTGTTGTTGCTGATTTCTTTGTTCAATATAATTTTCTGTACTGAACTCATTTTGTTTATGAATCATGTTATCATTTCCTTCATTGCTATTGCTTTAGTATTTACTAAATATTGGTGCTTGTCCTCTTTTTTATTTTGATGTGAAGCTTTATCATTTTTCTTTGAGGTACCCTGTGATTTATCATTTTCTTCCCAAGTTTAGAACAGTCCTTTCTAGCTTGCAATTGTCCTGACTTCCTCACCATGTAGAAGTTCTGTAACTATTTTTTGTTTTTGGTTTGTAGTTGTTCTCACTTGCCAATTGATGTTTCTGGTTCCCTGTTACAATCTTGTAAGCTTGTTTGACTTTGGATACTTCCATAACTGGGTTGGTTTCTGGGTTATGTCATCAATGTGTTAATGGTCAGTTGTTGTTTGCTGTCCAAAGGACTCCCTTTAACATCTCTTGTAAGGTTGGCCAGTTTTAACAAATTCCCTTAATTTCTACTTATCTGGAAATTTCCTAATTTCACAATTTTATTTGAGGGACAGTTTTGCTGGGTATATAATTCTTGGTTGGACACTTTTTTCTTTTAGGGTTTTACACATATCATCACATTCCTTTCTCTCCTGCATGGTTTCTGCTGAGAAATCAGAGCTTAGTCTTATTGGTTGCCTTTTGTAGGTAACTTTTCATTTTTCCAGTGCTGCTTTCAGATTCTTTCTTTGGTTTTGATGAGTTTGATGATGATATGTCTTGGTGTTTTTCTTTTGGTCTATCCTGTTTGGGGTTCATTGGACTTCCTGAATGGATATATTCTCATATCTCATCATATCAGGGAAATTCTCTTCCAACAAATCTTCAACTATTTTCTCTGTGGTTTTATTTGTGTCTTCCTGTTCTGGAATTTCAATTACTTTTAGTTATTCCTTTTGATGGTATCCACATGAATCTTAGGATTTTTTCATTTTCTTTTGATATTTTTTTTCTGATTTATCCCTTTCCAAAGAAGTATTGATGTATTGTCTCCAATCTCACTAATTTTGTCTTCAGTTGATTTGATTCTACTCTTTTGCCCTTTTAATGTGTTATATGTTTCTGAATATTTAGTGTTAATCTTCTGGATTTCTCTCTGTAGATTTTGTATCATTTCTAATTTTTCATTTGTTATGTCATTTCAGGAGCTCTGGTGGCATAGTGCCTAAGGCATTTGACTGCTAACTAGAAGGCTGGCAGTTCAAATCCACCAGCCACTCCTTGGAAGGAAGATTGGGCAATCTACTTCCATAGAGATACCACCCCGGAAAGCCAAGGAAGGGTCACTATGAGTCAGAAATGACTTGATGGCAGTGAGTTATTGTGTTTTTGTATTGTCTTCTGAAGGAGCTCTGGTGACATAGTGTCTAAGGCATTTGACTGCTAACTGGAAGGCTGGCAGTTCAAACCCACTAACCACTCCTTGGAAGGAAGCTTGGACAATCTACTTCCATAGTGATACTGCCTCAGAAACCCAAGGAGGTGTCACTATGAGTCAGGTCCAACTCAATGGCAGTAAGTTTGTTTTGTTTTGGTGTTGTCTTCTGAAATTGTTCTAGGGTTTTGTCTGTGTTTTGCTTAATTTTGTCTGTGTTTTCCATGATCTGTTTCTCAATCCATTGAAGGTACCTAAATATAATTCTTTTGAATTTCTTTTCAGGGAGGTTCAATGCTGCTTCTTCCTCAAGGATGTGTTCTTGGTCTGTATCCTGGTCCCTTGTTTCTTCCGCTTTATCTTGGTTCTTTGTGTGGACTGTGATGATTTGTTGTCTTCAAGACATTGTGATGTTGTTGTATTTATATTTAATTGGTGATTATATGTTGGAGTGATTCACATAAGATTTGATGGCAACTGGTAAGTAGAATGTAAAATTTTCATTTTCTTTGTTTTGTTTGGATGTATCTGAGTCAGCTGGGTACTGTGCTCCTCTGTTCATTAGTTGGCAGCACTTATGTACTCACCACCTGTCTCCTGCTTGGTGTAATAGTGAGTGAGAATGGGTGAACAGATCTCTGTTAGCTGTTTGTGAGGAGTAGTTAAGGGTGAGTCAAGCTCATATTGGCAGTTCAGTTTGTCTTCTGTGCTATTTCACTTTTTAGTTATCAGCCACGAGTGTGGTCATCCATGCAGCCCTTGGTGAGTAGGACTGATTTTTATGTTAATTCTCAGGTCCTAACACCACTTGGAAATATTCAAACTGTCTGAGCTGTCAGGATAACTGACAGTGTGCAGCTCCATTTGTCTCCTTATTCACTGTTTTCATTCAGATTCTTCTACTAGTTGATGTTTAATCCACTTCTGTATCCTTCTTTTCAAAGCTTAGGGCTCCTGGGTTATCTTCTGTATATGTGACAATTGGTTTCTCTTTTCTTTGTTGAAGAGGGTTTGTGTAGCTTGTCTACCTATACTGCCATCTTACCAGAAGTCTCCAAAGAGCTCCCCAGGAAGTGTTTTTAGAGTAACTGACTGTCAGTTATGCTCTTATAACCACTGAAAGTTTTATATATATTTAGATTAATCAAAAATAGACCAAGAACAATACTAATGTGCAACATGTTAATTTCTTTTCTTGGGAGTTGTCTCCTATGTGATTACATTTTTATGTTGTAAACAAGAAACACCATCAAACAATAATCATGATCACTTGCTTCTAAGTGTTTTCTGGAATTGCGAAAACTATTTTAAAGCAAAGAATGTGGAAATAATCTAACAGTATCATTAATATCCATGCACATAAACTTTTGCTGAAGATAATTCAAAAACAGCTGCAGTAATATACTGACTGGGAACTTCCAGAAATTCAAGCTTGATTCAGAAGAGGATGTGGAATAAGGGATATTATTGCTGATATCAGATAGATGTTGTCTGAAAACAAAGCATATCAGAAAGATGTTTTCCTGTGTTTTATTGACTATACCAAAGACATTTTATTCTTTGAATAATAACAAATTATGGATAACATTGTGAGAATGAGAATATCGGAACACTTAATTATGCTCATGAGTAACCTATACATAGACTAAGATGTCATTTGAATGGATACTGCATAGTTTAAAATCAGGAAGGGTGTGTGTCAGGGTTGTATATTTTCACCATACTTATTCAATCTGTATGCTGAGCAAAAAAATCTGAGGAGCTGGACTATATGAAGAAAAACATGGCATCAGTACTGGAGGAAGACTCATTAACAACCTGGGACATGCAGATGACCAACTTTGCTTTCTGAAAGGGAAGAAGATGTGAAGCACTTACTGATGACATTTAAAGACAACAGTTTTCTTTATGAATTACATCAAACTGTAAAGAAAACAAAAATCCCCACAACTGGGCAAACAAACAACATCATGGTAAATGGAGAAAATATTGACATTGTTAGGGATTTCATTTTAGTTGGATCCAGAATCAACACTCATGGAAGCAACAGTCATATGGATATGAAGCAATCAGATGTCATATTACTTTGGGCAAATCTGTTGCAAAAGACCTCTTTAAAGTTTTAAGGAGCAAATATGTCACTTTGAAGACTGTTTTTGTTGTTGTTGTTATACACCGTTGAGTCAGACCTGACTCATAGAGACCCCTCCTTGGGTTTCCAAGGCAGTATCACTATGGAAGTAGATTGCCCAACCTTCCTTTTGAGGAGTGGACTAAGATGCACCTAACCCAAGCCATGGTATTTTCAGTCACCTCATATGCATGTGAAAGCTAGATAATGAATAAAGAAGACCAAAGAAGAGTTGAGGTTTTTGAATTATGGTGTTGGTGAAGAATACTGAAAATACCACGGTCTGTCAGAAGAATGGTCAAATCTGTTCTGGAAGAAGTGTAGTCTGAATGTTCTTTGGAAGCGAGAATGGCCAGACTTTGTCTCACTTACTTTGGTCAAGTTGTCAGTCCCTGGAGAAGAATATCATGCTTGGTAAAACAGAGGATGAGCGAAGAAGTTGAAGACCCTCAACAAGATGGATTTACACAGTGGCTGCAACAATGAGCTCAAACATAGCAAATATTATGAGGATGGCACAGGACTGGCCAGTGATTTGGTCTGTTGTATATAGGGTTTCTTTGAGTCGGAGCTGACTTGACAGTACCTAACAACAACACATTTAAAAACAATGATCAAATGTTACTTTAAGAAATGCAGCTGGGGTGAGGGTTGACAACATGCCATTACTGTTATGAATGGGTACATTAAAGAGTGTGCATTCTCCTTCCATCTCCTCCCAGACCAATCACTCTGGCAAGAGAACTTGTGCATTACCAGTTGCCATCAAATCAATTCTACATTCTATAGGGCTTTTATGGCTGTGACCTTTAGGAAGCACATCTTCAGAGCTTGCTTCCAAGGCACCTCGTCATGGGTTTGAACTACCATTCTTTTAGTTATTAGCCAAGCACTTAGCCATTTGCACCACCAGGGACTTCTGAACTTGTGCCTACACAAGTAAAGGGTTAAACGTTGGCTTACAACTTCTTAAAACTGGGTGAGACCTTAGAGAGCAGCTTTTCTGATCTCTAGGAAACAAAGACTCACATAGGAGAAAGTCACAGAACTAGTTAGTGACAGAATCAGAACTGCAGCCCATATCTCCTATCTTTGATGCTTTGGAACACTTCACGTTTTCTCTGCTTAGTATTCTTATTTCATTATGACACACCATGTCAGTCTATTAGAGGAAAACAGACTTACAATCCCTTATTCTCCACCACTGTCTTCTTATTTCCTAGAGTCATGCTACCTAGCTATGTGCCTTACCAGACTCTGACCCATAGGGCCCGACCACCTGTCTGAGCCCTAAGCCAGCGGGGATTAGTCAGAAGGGAAAGCTAACAGGGAAGTCAGGAGATGAGAGGGGCGAGCTCCTTCTTGCAAGTGGGAAGGCTGAAGGGACAACACTGGGAGATTCCAGCACTGCCTCCCTTCTGCAGCCCAAGAATAACATCCAGGCATCAGCACCTCTGCCTCCCACATGCTGACACACAGTCTCTTTGTCTTAGATTGAACCTTTGAGCACTTCAAGATCCAGCTTTCACATTTCTTTTCCTCAAGAGTCAGGTGGATTTAAAAAGTGCTTCTAAAAATCACCTGGCTATAAGTTTGTAAACCACAGTAGAACAGCACTGTCTAGGTTTTGCTCCTTTTATGGAATGACTCTGTAGAAGATGAGCTTGCTGGAACCTAACCTACACAGGTCATCAGGGAAGCACATGTTGTAATTTTTCCAACAGAGGTTTGATTTCAGATGCTATTTTTTGTCATGCTTATTAAGCCAATGTTAAATCTACTATTTTTTAGCCTAGAAGAGTGTCTGGAGGAGTTGCACGTAGTCTGGGACATGACCTGAACTCTGTGGTATATGGATGGATGAACTCCAGAAAGAAAATAAAATCTCCTGAAATTCTCTCTCTGTGTGTGTATGTAATATTGGGTTACAGTAACATACCACCTTTACAAAATTCCTTCATTCAATCTCATTACAATTTGTTTTATTATGTTCTACTTATCTCCGTTGCTTTATTTCCTCATTACTATCCCTGTTCATATTGCTGTTCAAAGCAGACTTTAAGAACACCTCAGGTGTTTTTTAATGAAACCAGTAAACACTTCAGCCGACACCTCCAGCGTGGCATGGTGACACAAGCCAACAAAAACAGAGAGTGGGAGGTGTGCTGACAGCTTTGGGCACCGACAACCTAGGACTGGTTTGGTGAGACGGACTTGAATCAAGCAGTGACTCGTGGAGAAGTTGAAGATGACTCAATCATGTTGCTTCTTGTACCATGTCCCTTCATAAGGAAAAAAAAATTCTGAAAGAGGCTGAGCCCTCTTTTAGTCAAGGCAAGATAAGAAACATGCATGGCAGATGGTGGTAATGCAGGATACAGAGATGTTAACTCAGCATCTTAGTGACTCTGTACTAAGGTGTAAGTGCTATGGGCAGGTGGGTCCATGTAACTTCTTTTGTGTATGGTGTGCATGAACTATAACTATAACTTCAAAATTATCCTGTGTATTAATTTGGATACAGATTAAGCTCTTGTAATGATACCACAATGACTTACATAAGAAACCATGATTTCTTATTTCCAAGGATGGACCTTCCTGATAGCATGTCTAAGGTGTATGAGACAAGTCTCACCATCTTTGTTTCTTTTCTTTTTTTTTTTTTTTTAATTGTGATTTGGGTGAAGATTTACAGAGCAAATTCACTTTCCATACAGCAGTTCACATATACTTTGTCTCATGTCATTGACCACA
>NW_006921709.1:6188935-6189610 GCF_000298275.1 Orycteropus afer afer
AGGGTGGAGGGTCGACGAAAGAGGGGGAGGCCTTCAACGAGATGGATTGATACTGTGGCTGCAATGATGGGCTCAAGTATAGCAGGGATTGTGGGGCAGGCGCGGGATCGGGCAGTGTTTCGTTCTGCTGTGCATGGGGTCGCTATGAGTTGGAAAGGACTCGACGGCACTTAACAACAACAACACTTTGGTCAGGTTGTCAGAAGGGACCAGTTCCTGGAGAAAGACATCATTCCTTGTAAAGTAGAGGGTCAGAGAGAAAGGAGAAAACCCTCAATGAGTGGATTGACACAGTGGCTGCAACGATGGGCTCAAGCATGGCAAACTTGTGAGGAAGGCTCAGGACAGGGCATTGTTTTGTTCTGTTGTACACAGGGTTGCCATGAGTCAGAACTGACTTGACAGCACCTAACAACAACAACCGATGATAGTACTAGAGTTTGCTTAAAAAAAACACAGGATTTAAGTTTATTTTGTAGCATCTTCACTTACTCTCTGTATTTCATTTAGCTTACTTTATCATAAAATTACACAAAAAAAACACAGCTTCCTACCTAACAAGTTCTGTCTCCAAAGATACCTGGGATCTGAGATCTTTCTAAAACATAAGATGTGGGATTGATCATGCTCCTTATCAAAAACGTTTAATGTCTTTCGATTGCTTTAAAAAATGTC
>NW_006921709.1:6189710-6196463 GCF_000298275.1 Orycteropus afer afer
TTGAACATTTACCTCAAGTAGATACACTCCTTGGAGAGAACAATCATGGGAGAAAGAAGGGCTGCTTATGCACAGGGAGATAGCTCAGGGGGCAGGAGTGTATGGAGGGATGGACCCTGGGAAGAGGTAACTATGGGGAGGAATTGGGAGGAGAGCTGTTGCATTGTGGTAAACTGTGGTCAATGACATGAGACAAAGTATATGTGAATTGCTGTATGGAAAGTGAATTTGCTCTGTAAATCTTCGCCCAAATCACAAAAAAAGAAACAAAAAACCAAGAGATTATCTTTTTCACTATCACGTTTTCATAGACTTTAAGAGTGATGGAGATAGAGAGAAGTGAGGTTGTACTGAGGAGACCTTTTCCCTTACTGTGTGGGTGTGGGCGAGAATCACTGTCATCATTTTAGAAAGCTATTTGGCCACAAGAATCACAGGCCTATAGACTTTTCATTCCTTTTGACCCGGTAATTCTAATTCTGGAAATTGATTCTGAGGATTTATTGTTGATGATGCTTTAGGCATAAAGATTTTCATCCCAGTGTTATTTTTAAGAATGATAATGGAAAACTACCTCTAGACCCACCAATAACCACCAATTGCTATTGAGTCGATTCCACCTCATGGCAACTCCATGCCTATGTCAGAGTACTACTCTGCTCCCTAGAGTTTTGTTTTCTTTTTTCTCTCCCTTATTATATATTAGGAGATCTGATAGCATAGTGTCTAAGGCATTTGACTGCTAACCAGAAGGCTGGCAGTTCAAACCGACTAGCACTCCTCGGGAGGAAGGTTGGCCAATCCACTTCCGTAGTGATACCACCTCAGAAACCCAAGGAGGTGTCGCTATGAGTCGGGTCTGACTTGAAGGCAGTGAGTTTACTATATATCGCCTTACCCTTCAGCAAAATTAATATGTATCTATTATCTAGTTGGTGAAAACCATAGGATTTTCAATTGCAGATTTTTTTGGAAGTAGGTCACAGACATTTCTTCCAAGATGACTCTGGGTGCACTTGAACTTCCAACCTTTCTGTTAGCAGCTGAGTATGTTAACCATTTGCACTACTCAAGGACCCAGGCCCGATAATAGGGATTATTTATATGGAGGATGGTTCATGTTCATGTACTTGTTACTATAGTATACATCCATAAAGAGTGACCACTACTGATTGACCATTATATTTAAGAAATATTTCTAATTACATATAAAAACCAAAACACTGATGCTTTAATGTCATTTTTTGGGGAAAAAAGCAAACTTCAAAATGTGATTAACTAACTATCATTTATTGTGACTTCACCATATCCCAGGGACTGTGTATTTTTATCTCTAATTCAAGGTTATGGTGGCTTGAATCCACTCAGAGGTATCTCAGAAAAAAGGCCTGGCAATTGTGGCAAAAACCACAGCCATTGAAAACCCAGGGAGTGCAGTTCTGCTCTGATACATGTGGAATTGCTATGGGTCGGGATTGCCTCAAGGGCAACTGTTTTCTTTTCTTTTTTTTCTTTTCGTATATTTTCTTTAGTTGTCATACAATCCCATATGACAGTTGTTATTATCCCCCTTTTGCAGAGGAGAAAATGAGGCTTGAAACTTTACTGAAGCCACCCAGCTATTTATGGAGATCTGACAGTTAATGTACATTTCCCCGCTAGATCATACTTTTTTCCTTGTTGGATTAAAAATTTATTTATTTATTTTTAATCATGAGACCATGAGTTATTTCCTAAATTTTTCTCATTTTCCATATTTTGCAAACATTTCGTAGCATAGATTACTTTAATAATGAATATAAACATGGGTAACAATAATAAAAACAAACAAATATAACCTTAATAAGCCATTTAATCATTCTGAGAACAGCTGCTATAGAATAAATCATAGGACTATCTTTCCTCATTTTACAGGGCTATATGTTAATTACAGTGAAGTTGTTGTTGTTGCTGTGTGCTGTAGCAGATCAATTATCAAAACCCTTTGAAGTTATAAAAAGAAAAATGCTCAGGTTGTAACTGTTCCTTTCCTAACTTCTTAAACAGAAAAATTCATTTACTTCAGTTATTTATGAATTACTATAATATTTTAAAAATTTCAGAAATTGAAAAATCTTCAATGAAACGAGTTTTTTCTCAATCAGAGATGTTAAAATCTGTCTCAGTTAGTTGAGGAAAGAGAAGGGAGCAAAAAGTCATTGTTTTGCACAGCTGATAACAGAAAGCATAGTACACTTCCAGCCATTTTTGAGAAAGGAAGTGGAAAGCTCCTATATCAGATATTTTGGAAAGAAGGTGACTGTGGAATGGGCTGCAAGTTCCAGACTGCAGCTTTCCAAAAGCACTTTTATTGATTCTTATTGAATATTCATGAGGTTGAAACTGTTTCCTCCATTTGTCCATACCTTGACTTGGCCACATTGTAGTCAGTGCCTTTCTGGTTGTTTTCCTGAGGTTTTGCTGGTGTTTTTGCTGCATTTGGCGCTGTGTGTGTTAAGAGCATCTTCAGATTCTGGGGTTTGTGGAACCTTGCCTTCAGGGACTGGCTGTTTACTCTGGACTCTCTCCAGGATGCCAGCCGAGTCCTAAATGACTCCTCCTGACAAAAGAACAAGGCATGGCTCATCTGTAAAGATTGTTCAGGTTACTACACACCTCACTAGTTTATTTGGGTGTTGCACTAGGACCACCTGGAAGCCCCCCGAAAACACTTTGGAGTTGCAAACATTTTTCTGCAACAAAAGAAAGAGTCATAGCAGCTCTAAACAGACAAATAGAAATGTTTAGCTGGGGCAGCTGTATCTTGACTTCCCCACAAAGTTCAAAAGGTTGTTTGGTGAGTTACTCCTTCCTACAACCTGCTTTTAAGCAGCCATAGTTTTAACTGCAGGACTACCTGCCACCCAGATAGTTAAAAGGAAGGTACCTTTGGAGCACAGCATGGCACTTTCTAAAAAGAGGTGATTTTTTGTTTTTGTTTTCCTTTAAGAAAGAAAGAGATCATGGCCTCAAATCAAAACATCAATTAAATATACAATTGACTCCATTACATGAAAAACTTTGAGTCTTGCCTTTTGTAGTAAATAGTAGTTATCTCCCCAACACAATCCTTGCAGTACTCAGAAGAAGGTTGCTTTAAGCTCTCTACTGAAAACTTCTTTCTCAGCCCTTTCTGTCTCAGCTGTAATAATATTCACTGTGATGTCAGCTCCACCAACATCGTTTAGCCTGAGAGGAAGTTTAGTTTGGCTGATTTCAACTTAAAATAGGTGAAAGATAGTTTTTCCCTTGTTCTTCTTCTGAATTAGGCTGCATGTTGGAATCAGATTTTGTAATTACCTGAAATTGTTTAAATGTGGAAAATGCAACCTCACACATTGACTGGGACCTTTGGCAGACTCCAGTGAGATCCCAAACGACCTAGGAGATGATTGTAAATTGTTTCCATGCCTGAATTATTTTCTTGTTGGGGTCTTTTTTCTATATATAGTACTTGGTCTTATATGCAGGAATATGGCCAAATGATAGGCTTAAAACTTGCTTAATTAAGACAATAGCTTGGAAGGAACTAGAACAGTATTAATATCCAAGAATAGAAGAATGGCTGTATTAAACTATGGCATGTTGTTGTTGTTATGTGCTGTCGAGTCAGACCTGACTCATAGGGACCCCTCCTTGGGTTTCCGAGGCAGTATCACTATGGAAGTAGATTGCCCCATCTTCCTTCCGAGGAGTGGCCAGTGGGTTTGAACTGCCAACCTTCTGGTTAGCAGTCAAATGCCTTAGGCACTATGCTACCAGAAACTATGGCATGGGTTTGCAAATTTTTTCTTAAGGGGCTGAATAGCATAATTTTAGACTTGCAGGTCATTTGGTCTCTGTCACAATTACTTAACTTTGCTGTTGTAGTGTGAAATCAGCCATAGATAACACATAAAAGAATGGACAAGGCTCTATTACAATCAATTTTTATTCATAAAAATAAGCAGCTGTTGGTACCTGGTACCAACAGGTACACGGTCTGCCAACCCCAAATTATGGTATAATCCATTTGATGCATGCATCTGGTATGTTGCTTTTAACAGCAAGTAAGGGAAAACCCAACTAAAGATAGCCTAAAAAAGGTAGAAAAGTTAGTATATCAGAAGTCCCACAATAAGGAGTCTTCAAGGCTTGTTAAAGGTGCTCTGGTGGCATAGTGCCTAAGGCAATTGACTGCTAACCAGAAGGTTGGCGGTTCAAATCCACCAGCCACTCCTCAGAAGGAAGACTGAGCAATCAACTTCCGTAAAGATTTACTGCCTCAGAAACCCAAAAGGGGGTCACTATGAGTCGGAACTGACTCAATGGCAGTGAGTTTTTTTTGTGTTTTGAGGGCTTGTTAATTCTGCAGCTCAATAATATCATCAAAGACCCAAGTATTTTCTGTCTTTCTACTCTTCCATCCTTATCTCATTAGCTTGTTCTCTGGCTGTTATGCTACATATAGATGCAACCACATTCACCAGAAGAAATAAGGCTATTTCTTTCTTCCTATGTCTTTCTTTTCAAAAGCAATAAAAATCTTTCCAAGAAGCTCCCTCTTTCTCACTTGACCCTCATGTCTCATTGATCAGAACTGGGTACTAACATTTAAAGAAAGATGTGGACTAGATCGCTGTGCTAGCTTCCTGGGGCTGCTGTAACAAATGATCACAAACTGGGTGTCTTAAAACAACTGAAATTTATTCTCTCATGGTTCTGGAGGCCAGAAGTCTGAAACCAGTACCATGGACCGAAATCAAGGTGTCAGCAGGATTGACCTCCCGGTGAAGGTTATTGCCTCTTCTAGCTCCTAGTGACTGTTGACATTCTTTGGCTTGTACTACATCACTCAGACCTTCAAGGTCAGCATCTTCAAATCTCCCTCTGCTGCATCTTCACAGAGCCATCTCCTCTGGTGTGTCAAATCCTCTCCCTTATAAGGACATTATAAGCATTTGGGCTTCACCCAGTCAATCTATCTTCCCATCTCAAGACCCTTAATTTATCATAGCTACAAAAACTCTTTTTCCAAATAAGGTAACATTTACTGGTGTCAGGGATTAGGACTTGACATCTTTACCCATTGCCATCGAGTTATTTCCGACTCATAGCAACCCTATAGGACAGAGTAGAACTGCCCCATAGGGTTTCCAAGACTGTATATCTTTACGGAAACAGACTGCCTCATCTTTCTCTCACGGAGTGGCTGATGGGTTCCAACTAGCAACCTTTCAGTTAGCAGCCAAATGCTTAGCCACTGCCCCATCAGGGCTCCTCCTTCATGTCTTTAGAGGCTATTATTCAGCTTATAGGGAGCTCTGGTAGCATAGTGGCTAAGGCACTTGACTGCTAACCAAAAGGCGGGCGGTTCAAACCCACCAGCCACTCCCCGGAAGGAAGATGGGGCAATCTACTTCTGTAGTGATACTGCCTTGGAAACCCAAGGAGGGGTCGCTATGAATCAGGGCTGACTTGACGGCACATAACAACAACAACAACGACAACAACATTCAGCTTATGACAGTTGTGGAGAACTTGGAGTATACAAGTTAAACATTTTGACATGTTCTGAAGCAACAGAGAACCATTAAATCTGGCAAGGGAAAACTACCATGACTGTATTAGATTGATCAAGATTTATCAGTGTCAAATAAGGGAAGTGTGGGCTTAAAAACATTGGAATTCAGCCAGCAAGGACAAAGCTGGATATGACTATTTAATAGGCAAACATCCATGTTCCTTACAGCATATTCTTATGCAATTGTTGTGTTTATATTGACTTAAGAAAATAAGTTTTATAAAATGAGGGAAAAAACTATATACAGCATGGTCACAATACAAGGTAATGAAAAATTTTGCATGTGGAAAAAAAAGAAATGGAAATAATTCACTAAAGAGTTACTAGTGATTTTCTTAAGCTGGTGGGAATATGAGTGATTTTGTTTTCCCCCTTTTTTTGTATTCTCCAAAATCTTTATAAATGTGTATGTATATATAGGAGCTATATAGAGCTATGATATAGTGGTTAAGGCATTTGGCTGCTAACCAAAAAATTCAGCGGTTTGAACCCATCAGCTGTTCCGTAGAAGAAAGATGAGGCAGTCTGCTTCCACAAAGATTTACAGCCTTGGAAACCCAATGGGGGCTACTATGAGTCAGAATCAACTTGATGATAGTGAGTTTGGTTTGGTTTTATATATATATATATATATATATATATATATATATAGTGTGTGTGTGTGTATGTATATACATATATATATACTATATATATATATATATATATATATATACACACACACATACACATACATATATTTTGATAACAAATCAATGATATGTCATTTGGCAGACACGGGGTAGTGCAGTTTCTTCTCGACTACTAATCTAAAGACTGGCTGTTCGAACCTATGCAATGGGCCTTAGAAGAAGGGCTTGGCAATCTGCTTCTGTAGAGATTACAAGCAAGACTCTATTGGGTAGTTCTGTTCTGTCACATGGCATTGCCGTCAGTAGGAATCTACTCAATGGCAACTGTTTTTATTATTATTATATTGCTAGATGATAAATGGAAGCTCTGGTAGCATAGTGACTAAGGCACTTGACTGCTAACCAGAAGGCTGGTGGTTCAAATCCACTAGCCACTCCTCAGAAGGAAGATGGGGCAATCTACTTCCATAGTGATACTGCCTCGGAAACCCAAGGAGGGGTCGCTATGAGTCGGGTCTA